>NC_081564.1:34694344-34873492 GCF_022355385.1 Mustela nigripes | reverse complement strand
CTTTATAGTTTTCTGAGTATAGATTCTGTGTCTCTTTGGTTAGGTTTCATGCTGAATTCTCAATATTTTCTCTTATGTTTTCCAATTACATAATTATAAATTAATTTTAAAAGATAACATATATTTATCAATGAGCGTTAAGATTGGTTTCATGTATCAGAGCCTCAGAGGAAAAGAGCCTTAAATAAAAGCACTGTATTTCTCTCTAATGAAAGTTTTGGAAGTAGACAGTTCCAGGATATTACAGTAATTCAGCAGTTATCAGGAACTCTGGATCCTTCCTCATCATTACTTTGAATGGTTAATGTTTAAGTGCTTCCTGGTCCATCATGGTGGCATGAGCAAAAAACATCATATCTTCAATCTACCTAATGGGTAGGAAGATGGGAAAAAAAGATGGTGAGCCTTTCTTCTTATAGATACCTCCCAGAAACTTGTTCTTTATCTCATCTTGTATGCCATTCACCACAATGTAGGCATATGGCCATATCTCACTGCAGAAGACACTAAAAATTCTAGTCTTAATTCTGGGTGGTGCTATGCCCAGCTAAGCTTTAGGGATTTCATTAATCATGGAAGAAGAGAAGACCAGATACTGGGAATAAGGAGGACTCTCTGACATTTGGGCTTCACCGGAACTCTTATAATTCGTTTCTCTTATGTTTTCTTGTTCTCCTTTTCTTTTCTATATTAGATCCCATGCGTGGCCCAAGAAAACTGGAAGTGGTAGAAGTCAAATCTCGACAAATCACTATCCGCTGGGAGCCATTTGGATATAATGTCACTCGCTGCCATAGTTATAATCTCACAGTGCACTACTGTTACCAAGTCGGAGGACAGGAGCAAGTGCGAGAAGAAGTAAGCTGGGACACAGATAATTCACACCCTCAACACACAATCACTAACCTTTCACCGTATACCAATGTCAGTGTGAAACTCATCCTCATGAATCCTGAGGGACGGAAGGAAAGTCAAGAACTCATAGTACAGACGGATGAAGATTGTGAGTACTTTTCAATGATATGTTTGTATGAAATACACATGCCTTCAGAAAAGCAGCTTTTATTTCTTTTAAATTGAGGTCTCTAAAAGGAAAATGAAGGAACTAGTTACTCGGTTGAATAATATAAATGTGCTTCTGGGAACATAAGCATGGCTTTGAAAAGGTAACGGAAGAAAGATGTAGAGGTTTAATTCCTTATGAGTCATATAGTTACCTTTCTATATATAATTATGCTATATTGCTGTAAATAGTTCTTCATTCAAGTTTTATAATCATGTTGGACTTAAGAGTTGCTGCTGGGGTATTATTTATATGAAATGCTTATTTAAATATATTGAAATGGTATTCTGAAACATACTTCATTGTTCATATAAAAATTCAGCTGAAAATAGAGGCTGCCCTTGCTTTTCAGCACAGTGCTGAGAAATTACCTCATTTGGTTGGTGGCCGTGTAATAGATCATACTTTCCCATAGGAACAATATTGTAATTGGATATTACCTCAATAAACAAGGATTTAACAAATCGACAATGCATGTCACCAGCAACTCATCAAAAAAAGCAAATACACAATTGCCATAAACCTCTGAAATAATTTAAAATAGTAAAATTATACATTAAATCTCATAACAAGGATATATGAGTTTTACATTGATTGTACAGGGGACTCCCATGTACAATAACATTTAGATTTGGCACATAAAGTGCGGCGGTAGTGTACCATATATTTGACCTACAATTTATTTGCCAGGCATCAGAGGAAGTGACAAAGAACTTGAGAAACCCATCAAATGAATGTACTTACTTATTCCTGGGAAAAAGAGATGTTACACGTTTGTTTTTTTTTTTTATGCAGCTGATTATGCCATGATCCTTAATTATTGAATATAACATACATTAAATGTTTACAACAATACTCTATTGTACCATTTAAAGAAATAATGAAATATTTTTGAGTGTTATTACCTATATAACACCCAGCATATTGCTGTGGAAGGAAAATGTGGGAACAGCCAGGATAAATGAGGAGCTGACCCTACAAATTCCTCTTCTATTTTCTATAGCCCCACAACCTACCTGTGCTGGTTGTTCTCAAATAGTTGTCTTACTGCCATTATTTTTGTAAGGAATATGAGTTTGCTACAGGTCACCCCATCAGGCTGAGGCTAGAAGCCCTGTCTGTTTCTTTCAGTTCTTCCTTATCTCTCTGAAAAGTGAAAAGAAAGTACCAACGTTGTCAGTGGGTCACCTCTGACTCTTCCCTACCCTCTTACCCCCGCATTTCTGTGCTTACTTTGGTCCTAACTCCTGCTATTTCTACTCCTAAAATATTAGAGTGTGCTTTTCTCTCCTTTTCCACTACTATATGCAGATCCTCATTGTTTCATGCTGAAATTTCTAGCCTTCCTTGGTGGTTCCAGTTTTACCCCATTCTAATGTTGCCTACACACCCACAAAAACTAATTTTTAAAATACAATTGCATGTCTGTGGTGTTGGTTGTTGTTTCTTCTCCTTCATTTATGATTTTATTTACTCGAGTCCTCTCTCTTCGATGTCAGCAGCATTTTTCTAGGTAAGTCTCCTCTAGCAAGGGAAATAAAAGCATAATTAAACTTTTGGGAATACATCAAAATAAAAAGCTTCTGCTCAACAAAAGAAACAGTCAAAAAACCCAAAAAGTCAACCTACTGAATGGAAGGAGGTATTTATAAATGATATATCTGATAAAGGGTTAATATTCAAAATATATAAATAACTTATGCAACTTAAAGAATTTATACAACTCAGTACCAAGAAAACAAGTAATCCAACTAAATGGGCAGAAAACCTGAAAGACATTTTTCCAAAGAAGATATACAGGTGGCCAACAGACACATGAAAAGATGCTCAACATCACTAATCATCAGAGAAATGCAAATTAAAACTAAGAATGGCTAAAATAAAAAACACAAGAAATTACAAGTGTTGGCAAGGGTATAGAGAAAAAGGAACCCTCATGCACTGTTGGTGGGAATGTAAATTGGTGCAGTCCCTGTGAAAAATAGTATGGAGGTTCCTAGAAAAACTTAAAAATAGAAATACCATATGATCCAGTAATTTCACGACTGGGTATTTGCCCCCCCAAAAATGAAAACACTATTCAAAGACATGCACCCCTATTTTTATTGCAGCATTATTTATAATAAGATGTGGAAGCAACTCAAGTTTCCACATATAGATGGATGATATATGGGATATTATTCAGTTGTAAAATAGAATGAAAACTTGCCACATGGACATAAGGGACATAGAGGGTGAAACAAGTTAGAGAAAAACAAACATCAAATGATATCATCTATATGTAGAATTTAAAAAAATCAAATGAACAAAGGAAAAAAGGGGCAAACCATAAAACAGTCTCTTAAATAAAGAGAACAAACTGATGGTCCCCAGAGGGGAGGTGGGTGGGGGGGATGGGTGAAACAAATAAATGGGATTAAAAGTACACTTACCCTGATGAGCACTGAGAAATGTATATAGAATTGTTGAATCATTGCATTGTTCCCCTAAAACTAATATAACGCTCTCAGTTAGTTATACTTGAATTTAAACAAAATTTAACAATAAAATAAAATACATTTGCATCGTGTCACTCTCTCCACGGAGCTCTCAAGGACTTAATATAAATCTTGACTTTCAAGGTTTTCTCTATTCCTGACTCCTTCTCTAGAACTAGTGGCTTTTCCTCCAGTGCAACTCATTCTGCAAAGATGTCACCCAGACATCAGTGACAATCAAGCCATAGCTCACGCTTCTTCCATTCCAGGCTCTTCCTCAAGATCTGCTCTCCTGGGCCTCCTGCCCTCCACCTGGCTGCCTCTCACTTCCATCTCCTTTGCTGCCCTCCAAAGGGCTCATCAGCCTTTAGGTTTTTCAAAGAGCTGCCTCCAATGCTTATAGCCTGTAGCACTCTCATCCTTCTGACCTCCTTTGCACCTGATAAGAATTTTTAAATCTCTGGGCTTTAATTTCCTCACTTGAGAAGTGAAAATAGTAACAGTTCTCAACCATATTAGAGTTAGAGGCAATTTACATAGAGAATTCTTTGTAGGTGACAGGGGTGGGAGGGACACTTTAATAAGTGGTCATTATTATTGCTATAATGATTCAAAGCAATTCCTTATGACCTTTCCTTGATCTCTCTCTCTCTGTTACATACAATCTTTTGTCTCTTACCTATAAACTAAAGAGAAAATCCTTCTATTCCTCTGTAACATTAGGCATCATACTGAGTAGGTATCAAAACACTCAAAAGTATTCTGTTAGTCCTTAGATAAAACAATAAAGTTTGTTGATAATCGTCTCATTCATGTTTAAATCAACAGTAATGTTTTAATCAACAACAGGGGAAGATATAGTCATTTCTAGAGATGAGCAGATATGTCTTATTCATGAACCCACATGGATGGATCCCCTTACCCCTTTTGGGTTTCAGATTGAGAAAGGACATGAGCTAGGAGTTCTGTTAAGTTCTGTCAAAACTTGAGATCAGAATAACTTATCTTTTTGTTTGTTTAAATTGTCTTGTTATTCCCAGAAGTTGGGGCATGCATAATTTCCAAATAAAAACCCATTATTTTTATTGCACACTGTCATCCAGTTAATTAGAAAACCTTTTATTTCAAATTATATTTCCTAACAACAACAACAAAGACTTCAAAAAGAGAAAGAGAAAGAAAGACAAAAATAGAATAATTGTCAATACCGAGTTTGAAGAGAAAAGAATGATGAGGTCACTTTATGTATCTACTATTATAAAAGGCTACAATTCATTGAACCTTGTGAGTTTTACAGTGGTATACTATTTCTATTGAATATTATTTACCTCATGAAAAATGTGTGGAAAAAAATTGTCTTTTTACTAATGTTAAAGGTATCACAAGAGAGAATATTTGTATGTTATTTAGAGTTTGGATAGTAAAGATGAACTTAGTCCAACTTCTTCATTTTAAACATGAGGAACCTGAGACCCAAGAGGTTCAGTGAATTGGCCAAACTAAATAGTTTAGTTACTGAGAAGTCTTAAATGAGAACCCATGCCTGCAATCCTGAATCAGTATTTTTTTTTCTGCCAAGCTATACTGAGCTCTATTTAAAATAACTATAAAATCCTACATCTACCTCTGTATCCCCTCATCTAAAAAAATGTGGACTACCTGTGAGTGTCCTTTTGCAATTGTAGGCACTCTTTCCAATCTGTGGAGCTCTTACCCACCCTTAAAGGACCATTCATAGCCTCCCATAATCTAAAACTTCTTCAACCCCCTTTTATAACTTTATTGAGATGTATTTACCCATTCATGAGTTGATGAACGTTTGGGTTGTTTATACTTTGGGGCTATTATGAAAATGTTATTAATATTCATGTATAATTTTATATTTGTGTAGAATTTTTTGAGTAGTATATGTTTTTAGTTCTCTTAGGTATGTACCTAGGAGTGAAATTCACAATCTGCATCTATTTGAAGAGCTGCTAGACTATTTTCAAAGGAGATCCCTTGAAATCCTCCTTTGAAAATGTAGGATTTTTATATTCCCTCCATCAGTGTATGCAGATTTCAATTTTTCCACATCTCACCAATACTTATTTTATCTGCCTTCGGACTATGTCCATTTCAGTGGTGTGAAGGGCTATCTTGTTGTGGTTTTGATTGGCATTTTCCTGCTAGGTGGTGATGTTGAGCATCTTTCCATGTGTTTATAGGCCATTGGTATATCTTTTTTGGAGAACTGTTTATACAGACCCTTTGCCTGTTTTTAATTGGATCATTTGTTTTCTTATTGGTTTTTAGTAATTTATGTATTTAAGATATAAGCCTCTTGTGAGATACATGATTTGTTAAACTTTTCTCCCATTCTGTGTTGTCTTTTCACTTTCTTGATAGTGCCCTTTGAAGCACAAAGCTTTTCATTTTGATGACGTACATTATCTGTATATTTTTTTTGTTGCTTTTGCTCTTGGTGTCCTGTCCAAGAAACTATTGCCTAATCCCAGGTCATGAATATTCACATGAATATATGTTTTATACTAAGAATTTTGTAGTTTTAGCTCTTACATTGAGCTCTTAATCAATTTTGATACAATCTTTGTATATGGTGTGAGGTAAGAATCCAACTTCATTTTTTTTTATTTTTTTTTAAAGATTTTATTTATTAATTTGACAGAGAGAAATCACAAGTAGACGGAGAGGCAGCCAGAGAGAGAGAGAGAGGGAAGCAGGCTCCCCGCCGAGCAGAGAGCCCGATGCGGGACTCAATCCCAGGACCCTGAGATCATGACCTGAGCCGAAGGCAGCGGCTTAACCCACTGAGCCACCCAGGTGCCCCCCAACTTCATTTTTTCACATATGAATATCCAGTTGTCCCAGCACCATTTGTATTATCTTCCCTTTAAATTTTCCTGGGCCCTTAATGAAAATCAATTGACTGCAAATGTAGGTTGTACTCTCAGTTCTGCTCCACTAATTTGTATGTTTATCTTTATGTCAGTTCCACACAGTCTTGATACTGTAGCTTTGCAGAAAGTTTTGAGAAGTGTGAGTCCTCTCTTACTACTTTATGGTTACCCATAGAGTCACCAAAAAATTTGATAATGTACCTTCAAATATATGTATAAGTATGACAGATATACTAGTTTTTAAATAGAATAGACACACTAATATACTAAATTTTGTACGATATGATGCAATGCAAAAACTGAATTTAAATGAAAATGAGATAAACAATATTTTTAAAATAATATTAAGTGTTATTTTATAGAAGATTGGCAGGTAAATTTCCACCTTTCCTTATGTCAATTATATTTATCTGAAAACTAGTCAAAAGGTGTTGCATATTTCAGGTTTTAAAACCGGCATAAAAATTCCCAAAGTCTTTTGTATCGTTAATTAATAAAATTTGTTTAAATATTTATTATTACATATTATCTCATCTCTATCACATCTTTTTAGAATATCTATTTTGTGTGCATTTTTAACAGATATATTAAATGTCAGTACAATAGTTCATATCCATTTTCCTTTCACATAATTTTGTCACTTGATATTGTAACTGTAAAATATATGAAAATATAAAATTATAAATATAAAATTCATCTATGATAATGTATATAGCTGTCATTTATACTCATTTTTTGTGTTATATTGTGTGACTATAACAATTTATTAAACCACTCAGTTTGTCCCCAAATTATTATTTTTGTTTAAAAAATTCTATGTCGGTGCACCTGGGTGGCTCAGTGGGTTAAGCCTCTGCCTTCAGCTCAGGTCATGATCTCAGAGTCCTGGGATCGAGCCCCACATCAGGATCTCTGCTCAGCAGAGAACCTGCTTCCCGATCTCCCTCTCTGCGAGCCTCTCTGCCTACTTATGATCCCTGTCTGT
Source organism: Mustela nigripes (assembly GCF_022355385.1). NCBI lineage: Eukaryota > Metazoa > Chordata > Mammalia > Carnivora > Mustelidae > Mustela > Mustela nigripes. Next base: position 34,866,067 of record NC_081564.1, on the reverse strand, counting down.
CAAATAAATAAAATATTAAAAAAAAAAAAGCTATGTTGACATCTTACTATATGTCTCTTGGTACATACATGCAAGAATATTACTAGGAAATCTACCTGGAGGTAGGATTATTGGGGCATATGATACATGCCTCTTTAACTTTACTAAATACTACCAAATTATTTTTCAAAGTGGCTGTACCCATTTCTGCTCTCATGAGCAACGTGTGGGAATCTTATTGCTCTATATCTTTATTTCTGAAGAATGTAAAAGTTCATTTAAAAGGTGATTACTGAGCTTCATCTAGTTGATTCAGACTTTAAAAAAAATGTGATGAGACTATTTTCTTCATAAGGACAGTGTGGCCAAAATGGTTTTAAAAGAAAACTAAGTGTATCTATGGACTATTAAATCTTATATCTCAGTTGAGAGTGAAAAACCTAATATGTCTAGGAAAATCTAATTTGGGGGAGTCTTTCAAACATTTATTGATTTCTCACCCCCTTCTAGTGCCAGGAGCTGTTCCTACTGAATCCATCCAAGGAAGTACTTTTGAAGAGAAGATATTTCTTCAATGGCGAGAACCAATTCAAACATATGGTGTCATCACTTTATACGAGGTAGTATATACATTCATTAGTAATTTAATTTTTCATTATAATGTCTATGATAGCTAAACTGTCTAGTATTTAAAAATGCATAATGGCATCATGTCTTTTAAGAAGTTTAACGCCTTTGATAGCTACAATGCTTCTTGCATAGAAGCAAAAAAACAAAAAACAAAAACAAAAAACAAAAAAAAACCTGGTTTTTCAGTTATGTGTCGTTTCAGGAAGTATGCTTATAATGATTTGGATGTTTCTAGACTATATGTTATTATATGTAAAGACACAACACGGTATTTTAAAAAATCACCCATATTAAAAGCAGTAAGTATTTTGAAGTGTACATTGATTAGGAGGCAACCACATAGTCTTATTCTTGTTAGCTATAAAATATTTTACTCCTGAATTATAGAAGAACACTGATTATCCAATTAGCAAAGTCAATAGACATTTCTCAGGGGTAACAATAGAATAATGTCTTTTGGTTTCTTGGTATTAGCAAAACATCCTTTAGACTTCCTTGACATAGTTTTGTCTACTGAGGCATATCAAATGATTGAATGATAGAGAGCAGAGAAGAATTTGATGAATTGTTCCAGGAAAAAAATAACAGCAGTAACAGGGAGTGACAGTCATCATCACGTCTGTATGAGCATCATTTCACTGTGCCTATTGTCATAGAAACAAGCAGGTACATTTTTTTTAAGCAAGCATTTATTTGAATGCAAATTTAACAAAATTATATGTTGTTAGGTCTCTAAAAATCGCGGCAATTCCTCTTATGGAACCTCTGCTTGAATACCTTTCAGAACTACTGACAAAAGACTGAGTAGATTAGCTGTCAGACAGTAATCGCTGGTAAACCCCCTCCCTGACCCAACTAGCCTTACATTTATGTTTCCTTACACCTTTAGAAAATTGGTATTGAGATGCAAAAAATAATGTTTTTAATTGAAAGCTAAACAACATAAGAGAAAAGAAAAAGTTGATTTTCATGTTAAGTTATTGACGCTGTTCCTTGGGCAGCTTCATTGTAAATGAATTCAGTGTTATAAAAATCTGTGGCTCAGCTTTGAAAGAACTAAGTGTTACCATCAAACAAGTTCATATTTTTTTCTCAGTGATCAGATTTTTAATTGATATTGTTGGGCCCAAGACCATTTTCTGGGCTCAGTTTTGGAGATTCCTACCTAAGAATAACAGATATTTTCCTAGAAAAGATAACAACCTTTGAACCAGTGTTAAGTGTCAAGAAATAAGTCCATCTGTCCTAAAAGCCACATGTAGATATCTAGACAGACAGAAAATGATAGCCAGATTCATTCTTCTTGATACCACTGAACATACTTCTTTGTGTAGCAAGTAACTTTAGCACAGAAACAATAGGAATAATAATTCAAAAGAGGAATCCGTTAATCTCTCTGAATTCAGCAGCCAGGGTCTCCCAGTTGAACACTGACCTAAATGCTGTTATAATTGGGGATACCTGAATGTGCCTTAAATCAGTGTTTTAAAAATCAGATCTAGGTAAGTGGAGCAGGTTGGTTTACTTTTCTAGGTACCAAAGGGAAAATGTCAAATGTGTGCATCAGGCTTCAGTGATGAAATACAAGTTTTCTCGCCACCAAATCTTTCTCTCTCTTAAACCCCTTTCTGTTCACGAAATAGGTCTTAGATAGGGTCTCAGGAAGGAGCTCTTCTTCAGCTCAGATGCACTGTATGCCATGCCCAGCGTGAGCGATAGTCAGTGATAGGCCCAGCTTCCTCCTGGAGCCAAAGACTGATGTAGAGCCAGACTTGGTCCCCTCCGGAGAACCATCGTCTCTGGCTACGGACATCATGCTAAGGAAATAGAGAACAGTTGTCCCCTCAAAAAAGGCAGGAACCTTAGGGACAGTGTATTCTGTCATAGAAGCACATTTGACTATAGGTAAAAACTGGAAAGTGAGGTAAATTATCATAGTTGAAGAAAAACTTAGTAACAAATGATACAGGTGTTTCATTAAAATAGGAAGCACAGTTGGCTCATTTTTGCAGAAGAGAAGAGAAAACAGGTTGAATACTGTAGATGTTGTACACGAATATGCTATGGGTTCAGATTATTTTCAGGTTCTCTTTATCTATTAGGCAAATATACCACACCATCAATGACTGGGAAATGTTCACATCATCGTTTTCTGCCAGGAGTCATGGCAGTTGGCAACATTAAAGCATTCTTCTGGTCCTAGTCTTTGCCTCTCCTTCTCATTTCCCTGACAACCATTTTCAGCCTTCATGAACGAGCCTTTCCTTTCTGTTTTCCCCACCTTTGTTCTGAATCTAGCTCTTTTGGTCCTTTACCTCTTGATCAGTCCTTTAAAAAAAAAAATTATTAACATATAATGTATTATCTGCTTCAGGGGTACAGGTCTGTGAATCATCAGTCTTACACAGTTCATAGCACTCACCATAGCACATACCCTCTCCCTGACCCCCCAGCAACCCTCAGTTTGTTTTGTAAGATTAAGAGTCTCATGGTTTGTCTCCCTCCCTGGTCCCATCTTGTTTCATTTTTTGATTAGCCCTATATTTTTATCAGAGTCATCTGCCTAAAACCTAGACTGATAAATACAGCTTTCCTCGACAGTGATCAAAATTTTAATTTTTTTAAATTAGAAATGTAATATTGCTCTCTGAAAGAATATTTTAAGTACAAAAGTATTCAACATAATATCATTGCTTCCCAATTTCACTTTTCAGAGTTAACAACTGGGTATATGACCTTCCAAAATTTTACAAGGTAGAAGTTATAGGGCAAGCAATCTCTATTTATGAATAGAGATCGATAAAATTTAATAAATGCTAGCAAACCCAGCATTTTTTACAAGAATACTACACCATATAATAAACTACCTCACATCATTAAAAAAAAAATACCAAAAGGACTGACATTCTAAACACAAAAGTTAAACTACCAGAACACTATAAGAAAAATAAAGAAGATATTTCTGTAATGTATCTTACTAAGCTTGACATAAGACCTGGAAGTTATATTTTAAAAGATTGACAGATTTACCTTCATAAGAATTTAAACTTCTGAACAACAAAAGATAGCACTAGTAAAGGTCTAAATACAGACAGAAGACTTGAGGAAATTATTTTCCTTATTTATAACAGTGCATGGGCTGTTGGGCACATTAAACTGACTTGATACAAATTGCTAAGAAATGGACAAAGCATTCCATTAGAAAAACTGGACAAAGAATAAGAGGAGGCAGCTCATAGGAAAAAGATCCAAGTAGCATTTAAGTGAAAAGATACCTATCCTGGGTGCCTGGGTGGCTCAGTGGGTTAAGCCGCTGCCTTTGGCTCAGGTCTTGATCTCAGGGTCCTAGGACCGAGTCCCGCATCTAGCTCTCTGCTCAGCGGGGAGCCTGCTTCCCCGCCGCCCGGCCCCCGGCTGTCTCTCTGCCTACTTATGATGTCTCTCTGTTGAATAAATAAATAAAATCTTTAAAAAAAAAAAAGATACCTATCCTACCTTACTAATGATTCAGAAAGGAAATAAAGCAAGTGCTACAAAAAGTTTAGGTCTGTATAATATGTGTTAAACAGTGATGTGGGCAAATGCACGTGTGCATAGACTGTTGATGGAAACATACATGTTGTATCTCTTACATAGGCAAATTGGATATCAAGCATTGCATAGAAGTTTATCAGCCAGTAATACTCTCCAATACAAAGGGGTATATACATATGTCCAAATATTTTCATTGTACCTCACTAACTCTATATGGCTCTTGATTGCCTAGTAAGTAAACTCCAGATTCCTGGCCATGTTCCCATTGACAAGCTTTGGGAACAAAAGGGGAAAATATATATGTACATATATATTTTATATATATGTACATATATTTATATATGTCTTATATATGTACATATATACTTTTATATATGTACATATATATTTTCCCTATATATATGATATACATAAATATTTTAAAAATAAATATAATATGTAATGCATTTACTATATTATATATAATGTAAATATTATATAGATATATATTTAATGTAAGATATATATAATGTAAATATTATATGTATATATATAAAAGAGAGAAAGAGGAAAACCAAGAAAGAGACTCTTAACTATAAAGAGCAAATTGATGGTTACCAGAAGGGAGTTGGGTAGGGGATGGGTTAAATAGCTGATGGGAATTAAGGAGGGCACTTGTCATCATGAGCACTGGGTGATGTATGGAAGTGTTGAATCACTCTATTGTACACCTGAAACTCATATTAAACTGTATGTTCACTAACTGGAATTTAAATTTATATGGAGGGAGGGAGAGAGTGTAAAAGGTACGGGGAGAAGACAGAAGTATAAAAGGTACTGTCCCTTCTCTTCTAGAAGTAACAGTACTGACAACAACTAATGATAGAATGAAATAAGTACCAAAGGCAAACCACTTTAAAGTGTGAGGAGCATAAAATGCAGTGTTTTGGGTACATAGCAAAGTAGAATATTCTGGATTTGTCAACAGATGGGGACATTCAGTAGTTAAAGACACCTGAAGGTCCTGGGCCTGGATAACTGGGCTCAACTAAGCACTACTGACTGAGATAGGGAAGAGTGTAGAAAGGAGTAGAATTTAAGGGCCATGTCAAGAAGTTTCATTTCAGTATTCAAGGCCTGCCATGATCTAATTCCGACTCATTCATTACTGCATCTCCCAATATTTTTCTCCTGGAACTTAGAGCTACATATATGGAATATTCTTTTCTCTGAAAACCTTCTAAACTATCACACCACCTGTTTTGGCTTATTTCCTTCTTTCCTCCTGATGCTCTCCTTTCCTGTCTCTTCTGCCTCTCTTTCAGCTTTTTATCTAAATATTATTTAAATACATTCTCTGAAGTATCCTAGGTTCTTCCTCCCCAGAAATCAGATTTCATTATTCCTTCCTCTGATTCTTTGGCTCTTTGTTAAAGGACTGTATTTAACACTAGCTGAAATTCCAATCAACTCACACTCCCTAAAAGATTTTTAATCCCTTTCTGGCCAAAGATTGCATGTTATTCTATTTTGGTTCTTTATGAATCTTTTGGTTCAGAACTTGAAACTATAAGTAGAGGAAGTGAAGGTAATTTGAGAAAATTTCAGGCATCTATTTATGAACCAGAAATCATCCAATATAAGCAACAGTTGATCCCCATCTCACCTAAGTGTAATCCCCACCTATGTTGTTTGCATGTCAGTTTGCTTTTGACTTGGGACATCCCATAAAACTACATATGCCCAATGTGGAACATCAGCATTTTTGGTTTTGTTTGTTTGGTTTTTTTTTTTCTTTTTCAAGATTTTATTTATTTGGGAGAGAGAGAAAGAGATCCCAAGTGAGGGGGAGAGAAGGGGAAGAGGGAAAGGAAGAAGCAGACTCCACATTGAGCAGGAAGCCCGATGCGGGACTAGATCCCAGGACTCTGGGATCATGACCTGAGCTGAAGGCAGACACTTAAGGACTGAGCCATCCAGGCACCCCGTCAGTGTTCTTCACACAGACTGCATCAAAACTGCCTTGGCCCTCAGCCAGCGATCCAGTGCAAGCATGGAAGCAGTCCCAAACTTTCCTTCTGGGAGTTTCCTGCTGGCACTTCATAGGCTCTTAATGAGCAAATGAAAAAATAAATGCCAAAAGGACCTGGTACATTTGGGTCTGAGCATGGAGGCATTTCTCTGTGTCCTTTAGAACAACTGCTCAGATAATATGCAGATCCCACAGACCATGGATTCTAGAATGGATTGCTCCTGTTCCTGTGGAGCGCGTTTTTTTATTCCTGGTATTCTGGAATGGTTTTGAAAGGGGTCAGTGGGCTCTGGGTGGCTTTGAGAGGGATTGATGACCTTTCTGACGTATTGTGTCTGTACATATACAACATACTTGGTTGTTAGGGATTTGTTCAAAGAGAGGGAGATGAGGGGCACCTGCGTGGCTCAGTCAGCTGAGCATCCCACTCTTGGTTTGACTCAGGTCATGATCTCAGGGTTGTGAGATCGAGCCCCACATCGGGCTTCGTGCTCAGCATGGAGTCTGCTTGAGATTCTCTCCCTCCCTCTCCTTCTACCCCTTCCCCCGCCACTCACTCTCACACACACACTCTCTCTCAAATAAATAAACGAAATCTTTTAAAAATAGTGAGGGAGAGGGTCCATAATTGTTATGAGTGCGTGCATTAGTGTGTATGTACATTTTTAGGGGTCGGGGAAAGAGGATCTATTAATCTTAGCAAATTCTCAAAGGGCTGTGAGCAAAAGTCCTGTGACGGAGCCCCCGTTCAGCTTATCCTGCATGACCATGGCGATAGGTGAATACCAAGCTGTGCGCCCCGTGGAGCAACAGGTCCCTTGCTCCAGCATTTGCTTTCTGCTCTATGGTCAGAGCGGTTGCCCTGACGGCCTACTTGCCCTAGTAAGAGCACGTGTGAGCGCATGCGCACACCTCTTCTCCCTGGGAGCTTTTTGAGGAAAATGTATACTCATTGCAAAATATGTACAGATTGCTATGGGGTCAGAAAGAAGAGTAAGACATCAGTACCTCCTCAGAAAGGAAGATGCATTTAGGTGAATAGTTCCACTTCCTTTGGCATATTTAAGCCATGATTTCAGACCACGCGAGAGCGTTCACAGCACACCATGATGTCCACCATGATGTCTCGCCAGGTGAGCTGCACGAACACAGCCACAACACCAGGCATTCAGCTGAGCCAGTGATGGTTAGGCCTCGTCCTAGAAGCTTTGCAGAGAAGGAAATGGGAACTCTGGCTTCAGACATGGCAGGTGGACACACTGTTCCAGTCTTGCCTCAACTCTCAGCATCTTTGAAAGCATTTCCTTCTTCAGACACTTTTTTCCTTTCCTTTCCTTTCCTTTTAGTTTTTCCTTCCTTTTGATTTCCATGACAGCTCTCTCGGTTGGCTTTTCTGGTTCATTTGTTGGTTTCTCCTCCTCCACCACTGATTATATTAAATGTCAGTGTTCTCTCTCAAATCCTTTCCCCAGCGACCTCACCCATTTCCTAAACCATAACATTGCAATGTTGATCACCTGCACATCTCTATTTCTGGGCCAGACCTCTCCAATCCCAGCCTGATACCGTGCACACTATGTCCACAAGCCAGCAGTTCGTTTCCCCTCTTCCATTCCATCTCTTTCAACAAGCGGGGCTTTCTTTTGCTTAAGCCCCAAATATGGAAACTATCCTGCATTCCTCCAACACCCCTCCCCACGGCTTCAGTTGATCACTGACTTCTGTCCATTTTGACTCTCAAATATGCCAATTCTTTTCATTTACTGCCTTCTTGGCCATGCTCACCTTATTCCCAACCATGGCACTATCAGAGGTGCTGAAGGTTCCCCCGTGGTCTCTGTGGTGGTTCCTGGTGGCCTCCCTTCCTCCCCTAACTGCCTCCATCCAACAAACAACTTCTCCCCCTGGCAGCTAATGTGGTCTTTTCATAAGGGAAATTAGATCCTTTGGTGTTCATGCTTTAAGATGTTCCAAGGCTCCCCATTGGATGCATCCATGCTTCTTATCTTAGGGTACAGAGCACTGCGTGGTATGGCCCATGCCCACTTGGATCCTGGTCAAAGGACCACACTCACCTCGCTTGCTGGGTCACAGTCACACAGGCCTTCTTTCTGTCCACTAACTGTGTGCAGAAAACTCCTGCTTCACAGCCTCGGTTCTTGCTGTTTTTTCCCAAACTCTTGGCATGGTAGGCTCTCTCACAAAATTCTCCTCAGATTTTTTTAAAAGATTTTATTTATTTATTGGAGAGAATGAGACAGAGATAATGAGAGAGAGTAGGAACAGAGAGGAGAGGGGGAAGTAGACTCCCCGCTAAGCGGGCGCCTGATGCAGGACTCGATCCCAGGACTCCAGGATCATGACGTGAGCCAAAGGCAGTCGTTTAACCAGTGGAGCCACCCAAGTGCCCCCCAGTCTCCTCATATTAACTGTCCGCCCCTCAGTGGCCCCTTCCACAGTCATTTCCAGTGGCTGACCATGTAGTCCTCTCTCCCTACAATATTCTTTGTCTTAGCACCGTGTTTATTTCATCTACTTAATTTTAGTATTTTCAAATTCTTAATTTATTTCCTGCATCTCTCCCAGCTCCACCCACTGTAGTCCAGATGCGGAGCTACCTGCGGGCAGGGCCTGTGTCCACCCACTGACCACAGTGCTTGTGGTGTCAGTGTCCACCCCATCGATATTCCAGTGGAATGACTGACTCTGAGCAGGGAGAGAAGGCAGGTCATAGATGGTTCAATCACCTTCCAAGCAGGTGAATGACGATGAGCCAAAGAATGTCAGAAAAGCCCAGTGTTTGTGGTACAGAAAATCCTATCCCCTGACCAGAGCAGAAGGTGATGTAATGGCCTTGTGTCAAGTATTCAGAGATATGTTGCAGGTCTTAAACCCCAAGATAGGGAGTTCGGATTTTGTCTCCCATACAAGTGTGTCCCATTAAAGATTTTAGTAAGGCAGTGAGATGAACAGGGAGCTGTACCTAGCCCTGGTGGGCTGTACTCCCCATTTATGAAGACTGTATCATAGGTGTTGAATTGTGTCTCTACTTCGCCATCAGCCTGTTACCTCTTCCAGGACAGGTCTCATGTCTCCCCCACCATGTGAGATCCCAGCTCAGAGAACCGAGCTTGGGTCACCAGAGGCAGGCAATGAATGTGTTTAGAATGGGCGAATGAATGAATTAATAAATAAACTTTGGGGAGCAAAAATGCCATCACAGCTTAGACCTACCCTCTCTGAATGACCCTTTTCTCTAGAAGTGTCAGTATGAGGACTAAGTAGACAGTGAAGCACACAGTGGTGCCGATGCTGAAGTTCCTCCCAGAGCAGCAGGTGGGAGACGCTGTCTTGTTTCTTGACTCAGAGTAACCTTGTGAGGGAAATAGGCTGGAGGGTTAACAGCAGATATGCCGCCTAACTCTGAGAGTGGTGTGTACTGTAGTGATTAATATATACAGCAAACATTTTCTTGCCAAAGCTTAGATGATTCAATCTAAATAATCTCGCAGAGAGGTCCCCCTAATTATAATGACATGGTATAAATATAAGAATAAAGAATGTCAATTATCACTCCGTATAATAACAGTGTTAGTGTTCATGCACATAAATTATAAGTAAGTTTACCTATTTAAAAGCAAGAAAAGTGCTCGGTTTTGCAATTTAAAACTTTTGATATGGCACATTTAAAAATTATGTCATTACAACCAGTAGAAGTTCGTAATCACCACTAAAATGCGCGTTCGTGAATAGTTGATGAACTACTTACAGTAAAATTCTTTAAAAAATCATTTGAAAGGGCAAATTTAAAGATACCTATGATATATTTATTTTCACACATTCCAGACACATCCAATGTGCTTTAAACACCTGTTAAGTGGCAAACATATAAGAACCTTCTAGGGCAACATAGGAATGTTGCCCTAGAAGGTTCTCTAGAATGGCAGCTCCTACTCCCGCACGGTGATTTACATATAAATTTTAGTAAATGAAAATTAAATAAAATGCTCAGGGCCTCAGTCTCACGAGCCACATTGCAAGGGGTCTGTCACCACTTGTGGCTGGTGGCTACTATGAGAGTGCAGAGTAGAACATTTCTATCATGACAAGAAGTCCAGTCAGATAGCATGGCTCTGAAGAAAAAGTAGTAAATACCACTGTTCATGAGCACCACTGTCATACCATCAGGAGCTCCTGATGTGTGTCTGGGATTTATTGTGAGACCAGATATCTTGGCCCACCCTGATGAAAACATTTAATGGCACCCTTGTTCCCAGGAGACAATACTCCTATTCAGTGCAGAATCAAGCTGGCCCCTGGATGAGAGATGAGGCCTTACCCTTGTATGGTCCTTATCTGTTTAAACTAGTTGTACATTTTGTGATGTTGTTTTAAGCCAACTGTAATGTAGTTTTTCCAAAGTGACATTTTGAAAGCAAACAACTTCAAGGTATTAGCTTAAACCTGAACTCATCCTTTATGTTCTAATCTACTGGCTTTCAGTTCCTCTGTCTATAAAAGTAATAACTCAAAGCAGTTTTGGCTGAGTTCCTGAGCCCCTTCACTGGATCCAGGATTTGAAGCGTCTAAGTTAGTAGAGGAGCTTATCATGAAGCATCTGACAGTGCATACATCACAGGGGTTTATTGGATAAAGATGTGATCCCGGTGCACCTGCTCCAGACATGTTATCGCTTTCTTATTCTCCTGCAGATCACCTACAAAGCAGTCAGTTCCTTTGACCCCGAAATAGATTTATCCAATCAAAGTGGAAGAGTTTCAAAACTGGGGAATGAAACCCATTTTCTGTTCTTTGGACTGTATCCGGGGACCACGTACTCCTTCACCATCCGAGCCAGCACAGCTAAGGGGTTTGGACCTCCAGCCACAAATCAGTTCACCACCAAAATATCAGGTATTATACCTTTGTGACTTATGTCTTTCATCAGCGGTGGCGGTTTTTGTACCTTTTCATCCCCATTGTCAAGGATACAAAGCTCACCCCGACTGACCCATTGTATTCAGATGAGCACTTGGGCATATGTGCAAATCAGACTCATGGGATGGAATAAAATACTGCAAGTACTTATAATTTGGAAGCTTAAGATCCTTCTGCATTGGCAAGTAGCCGCGTTGTGTCATTTTGCACTAGAGGACCTGAACATAGAGTGAGGGTTCTGGTCTGCGTGCTCCTGTCCCCTTCACAGTACAAGTTACCAGAGCAGCACCATTGGAAAGATCTCTATGGTGAGCCATGACTGATTTTGTGCTCGGGGGAAAGACCGCATTATATGGAGTCTGCTTCCAGAAGGATCAGCCTTCATAGGGACCTTTACCGTTCATAGTTGCACATCCTCTGCAATGACAGAGGGGTGGTCCCAGACACTTATATCCCCCAGCTTTTTGATGGTAGAGACTCAGTTATGCCATCCAACCAAAGACATAATTTGAGAAGTAGTTCTGGGCATGTGCAACTGTGCAGAAAATGTGTTTGTGCTTCAGACTAGAGGAAATGGAGTTGCCATCTGCTGTGGGATATATAATAGCAATGAACACAATTCCATGGACATTTCCTTTTTCCATTTAACCCCCTTTGGGTATGAGTGGTGAAGTATTTGAGTTTTGACCTTGCCTGTTTAGGCTAGGGGAAGATGAGCAAGAAGCTGGTGAGGGGAATAACTCTAGCTAAGTAATGTTTAGCTTTATTTTTTTTTTATCTATTGTCTATTTTTTATCTTTATCTATTGTCCCTCATTTCTAGTTTTTGGGAAGTTTTGCTTAGAATCAGAGGCAGGCTTACAACAAGAGTACTATAGGGGTGTGTGGGTGGCTCATTGGGTTATGTGTTTGCTTTCAGCTCAACTCATGATCCTGAGGTCCTGGGATCAAGCCCCATATCAGGGCAGGGGTTTTCTGCTCAGTGGGGAGTCACTTCTCCCTCTCCCTCTGCCCTTCTCTCTGCTTGTGTGTTCTCTCTCTCATATAAATAAAATCTAAAAAAAAAAGTACTATAAGCACTCAATTAGGTTTTGAGGGAGGGAGGTTTGGAATTTTGTTTTTAAGGGGAAACTTGAGGGGAAATTTTTCATCATATAAGATTTTGTTTATGAACACAAACTCAACTTGAAGTTCAACATACACTTGATATTTCATAACAAACATTGGGTAATAACAATATGGAGAGTTGGAAGAAGAGGAAGATGCCCTTGTGAGGTTAGGAAAATGCCATTTAGTCCTACATCTCTGGAGACCACTAGACTTGGAATCAGAAAATCTGGCTTCTAGTCGTAATTTCTATGCACGCCCTCTCTGATCTTGATCAAGTGCACTGATAACCTAGATGTAATTAAGGTGATAGAATCTGGTGCTTTAACTTATGATGGAGACTGAAGAGGAAATGTGTGCCAGTATGTGTATCTCTAAGCCTTCTTTGTTTTGGTAGTTTCCCCCTATGGAAACTATATTTCAAAGAGTATTATCTTAAAGATGTTCTTTTAGAAAAAAAGAATTCATTTTTATCATTTCTTGTTATACAAAAATTCTATTTGATATGACTCTGACTGCTGTTAACCTCCCAAGTTCCTATAGTTCTATCCAAAAACAAAGACAGTTGACATTTTTGTTAGCCTGCACAGACTCATCAAGAATAACTATTTGATTTTTATAGTTCAAAGAAAATTACAGTTTATGGGCCCCAATTTTCTACTTTCATGGACCTCAGAGAAAGAACTATTCTCTATACAAAATGTAATTCTGTGTTATGAATCAGAGTTAATTTTTAATAGAATTGGAGTTAATTTTTAATGCTGAGAAAATCCAATAAATGGAAATGAGATATAACCCATGCCTTTTACATAAAAGCTTTTTATATGTAAGAGATTTAAAAAACTATATTTGTAAAAAAAAAATGATCACTAGTGTTCTCATCAGTCACCTACTCCTGTGGTTCTTAAAAAGACCATGTGCCCCCCACATCACAGCTTTGATCCATCTATTCCATGGCAATGACAAAGTTATTGAAGAACTCTATCATTATCTTCACATGAGAAGACTAAACAATCTAGAAAACAAAGAATGCCAGAAAATAGACTTGGAAATAGGATTCTCTTGAAGTGGGGGAAAAGAATGAACATTGGTAGAATTGTATTTACCTGACACCCTTTATTTTCTCTTTCAATTCCCATAATAACTCTAGAGGGTAATTTCTCCTATTTTGAAAGAAGGGTAAACTGAAGACCCAGAGATAATTCGTGAGCCTAAGCTCTTACACTGATTAAAACAAAACAACAGAAAGTCAAACCAAGCCTTCCTTACTCCAATTCCCGTACCTTTTCCACCTTCCTGCTCTCCCTGACAGCCCATTCGTGGTCACTAATTTCAACGAGCCTCTCTGGCTTCTACAGTCTTCTTCCGATTTCTAGATGGATCTGTGGCATACACAGAGTTTTCCACCTTGACTTTGATGGGAGAGCTATAATATTCAGTTTTATGATCCTAGTGATTATTTCTTAAATATGCATTTAAAGCTATTTCTAAAGAAGAGCATACCTACCGAGAAGTATACACATTGTAAGTGCCCAACTTGATGTATGTTCTCAAGCTAACCTACACCCATTCATCAAGAATGCAAATCAAGAGAGAGACTATTAGTACCACCTCACAAGCCCCCTCATACTCTCTCCCAACTTGAACTCAGGATCAAAGAAGTTGACATATACTGGTTTTAGCAGCAGTTCCTAATATTCTGTATAAGGTATATACACAGAGGCCGTCCATGGTCGGTTCATAACTATAGTTGAAGTGCACTGTGTTCTTAATGTTCTTTCCAAACAGAACTAGAAGGAAAACCGAAAAGATCGATCAGAAATAACGAATCTCCCATCACACATTTTTCCCCCCAGCGCCCTCTATGCCGGCTTATGAGCTCGAGACCCCTTTGAATCAAACGGACAACACGGTGACAGTCATGCTGAAACCAGCACAGAGCCGAGGCGCGCCTGTCAGGTACTGAGTAGAGGAGGGGCGGGCTGGCTCCAGAGACACAGACCCTAACATCACACTAATGAATTTCTTGACCCTGTTTTCTAGGGATTTGCTACAAACATCAGTCAGCATGTAAACCCATTTCTTTATTAGCTCTAATTAAAAGAAATGACTCAGGAAAGGGGACGTGCTTTGATATGGGGTGATCAAGTATTGTGTACAGAGTTTGATTCTGATGCAAGAGGGTTGTTCTTTGAAGATAAGGAACAAAAGCCTTAGTCTTTTGAGAGGTGGCTTTGAGTCTAACAAGTAAGTGCTTGCTGCAATTTTGTTACCCAAGGGCCAATGACATTTTTATCTTGAGCTCTCATCTTTCAATGGACCTTTGGGTTTTTTTGCCTGTTTGTTTGTATACCTGGGGTTTTAAGTCAGTTAACTTCTGGGAAATTGGCTGATTTCTCCATTGAATATGTGGTGTAACTTTTTTTTTTTTTTTTAAAGAAACAGATGATTGGAAAGAGCATTGTGAAGTCTTTATTTGAACATATTTAAGTTTATTACCAACATGTAGGCCCTATTTCTCATTCTGCGGTGATTTATATAGCTAAGAAATTACAAAGTGTAACTTTTACAGTGAATGAATAAAATAAATTTATTCTTCCTAGGAAGGAGCAAAGGAATGCCTGAATAACTCTTGAGTATGAACTTGTCATAAGCTCATTAATCTATATAAATGAAATCTCTACTTGTTTCAGAGCGATTTAGATATTCTGTACCATCAGAATAGATTCCCTTCAAAATAACCTATTATTTCGAATAGCGTACTCTGAGGAAACGTTTACATTCCCATTTAGGCCTCTGTAGGGTTTGTTTCAGTACTCCTGGTATAGAATTTTACTCCATTAACCTTTTGAAACCTGGCTCTACTTGATCATGTTTTCACTACAGTATCATAGGCAATCAGTTGGACTTCTTTCTACATGATAAGATATGTACAAGTTTCATTTCACAGAGTTAGCAATAAAAAAAAAGCAGCATTCTTTGATAGGCAAGTCCAATGAGGGTGGGATCACAGAAATTTTTATTTGAAAAATGTAAAAAATTTTAGGAGACAATTTCTAGTTCGCTCTGTTGACTTGACATAGTAGGAAAAGATTTTCATGTCAGGGATTGAGGACTGCCCTCCAATAGTGCGGTCCGCGAGAACACTACGAAATGTGTGAAAGCCCTACTCCAAATTTAAGATATTATTACTACTAGAAAAACGTAGCCGCTGACACTACCTAGGCCCTTTGTGCTGACTTCTGTACAGTGCCAAGGGGTTGCCCTAATCCGAATGACCCAAGACACATGCTCATTAGACAGCTGGCCAAGATCCGAGTGTATCCGTGGCCATGGGTCAGACTTTTTTCACTCCAGAAAGTTGAAGTCTTATTAGATGAAAACTGATGCTCTGACCATGGCCTTGGGAGCATCATTTTCTTGTGACCCGTTTAAGAATCGCCTAGACTCAGCAACATGGGCTGTTAGGACAGGAGTCCGTGTTCTCCTACAGAAGCATTAGGATAAAATGAAAGCGTATAGGCCACTCACTTTCAAGGCCTCCAAATGGAAGGGATCTGAAATCCTAACCTTCCCAACTCACATAAACTCCTTTTCATCTTCTGTTCTTACTACCTCTTTCCTTCAAACACTTTCAATCAGATTTTCGCCCATATAATTCATTCTCTGTATAGGACTTTCCAAGTCTGAGTTTTCAAATGATAGTCCTTTGGGTCATCTATATCATCCCCCTTCCCAATTCTCCTTTCCTTACTTTTTTTAAAGTGCCTCTTACATCCACACTACCATTCATATTTTCTAAACATGCCTTTGTTTAAACAAGGCATTATCTTTTTGTTTTCTTTTATACCTTTCTAGTTGTTTTTGGATACTGGAGACTTATCAGTTGGTTAATTGTAGATATCCTCAGGCTTTTTATTCTTATAAAAGGATACCTTCAGGTGCTTGTCAGAGTGTCCAAAATACATGGCTTCACCATGTTTCACATCATTTCTTGAAGGCCAGTCTCTAACTCTGCTAATATTTCAGTTTCTGTTAACACACCCTCCTTCACAACTGTCATGATACCCTATTTCCAAGCTAACCATAGCTCCACTTTGATTAAACATTGTCTTGTCAGGGAACCTGGGTGGCTCAGTGGGTTAAAGCCTCTGCCTTCGGCTTGGGTCATGATCCCAGGGTCCTGAGATCCAGCCCCACACCGGGCTCTCTGCTCTGCAGGGAGCCTGCTTCTTCCTCTCTCTCTGCCTGCCTCTCTGCCTACTTGTGATCTCTGTCTGTCAAATAAATAAATAAAATCTTTAAAAACAACAACAACAACAACAAAAAACATCGTCTTGTTATTGGCCAAACATTCCTTGAATTTACCAGGGTTGCTTTTCATCGTCTCTATGATTCCTTCTTCCACAATATTAGCATCTTGAAATTCGTAAATGTACCATCTATGTTCATCATCTAAATCCATGCTAGAATCAAGATCAGTTCTTATGGGAAACTATTCAGTAAGTGTTACAGGCAAACCCACTACACATACCACCTTATCTGGAAGGATACTTATCTTAAATGTGTAAATTTTATTAGCACAAAATTGAGAATGGAAATTATCATGACCCCACCTGTCAAAAAGTTGTGTGTTTTTGTTGTTGTTGGGGTTTGGGTTTTTTTGTTTTGGTTTGGTTTGGTTTTTTTTTTGTGTGTTTTTTTGCAAGAAAGTGAATGTTCTTTTCAAGGGATTTGGTATTACAGTACAACATAATGGGACTGATTATCTATTGAGTAGATGCAAGACCAATATAGCTAGAAAGACTAGTTTGGAAAAAAATGTCCGTAATACTTTGAAGCTAAATGAGGTATATGAAAATTTTCAATTTCATTTAATGTTTAGAGAAATAAGAACTCTGATTAGGGAATCATGGGGACCTAAAATATAAAGCCATAATGTAGATTAAAACATCTGAACACATCTGGAAATTTGCAAAATGCACATGTAATCAAACTGCAATACAAGAAGGCTTTTCCCAAATGATAAGATAAAGACTAGAAGAAGGAGGGAAATGGAACTGAACATCTGTTTGCTTTCCTGGATTTCGCCCAGTATGATATGCTCAAAAATACTGTCATTGTGTGATTTCCAAAGGCAATTCTTTCAATTGATTTGATTTTTCTTTAATCCATAATCATTGGTGTTAAAAATTCAGTCCCACTTCATTTATGCACTTCACCAAGGAAGGTGGTTTTGCATTGATTCCACTACAGACCCTCAGCTTGCTTAATGCAGATTCTTAAAATTGCACTAAACTCTCAATGTAAACGATTGCTGTCTTTTTATTGATCAGCACATCAGCACTGTCACATAAAATTATTTAAATCCTGAGATGGCCAAGAAGAACACAAATTCCGTCATTCTAGCCAGTCAGCCAGCACCTAGGACAGAATTTTAATGTCTGTTCATGGATTCAATTTTTTTCTTTAATAAGACAGGGGAAAGCTTAATTTTCTTTTACTCATTTAGAATCTCCTCATTCCTCTTTCTTCTCTCCACTGTTCATTACACGCAGACAGTCCAACAGAGAAAATCCTTGTAATTTACCAGTAAAATACCAGCTCTAAATAAAGAATAAGTAGTTTTACACAAGCTATGTGCTTTTCTTGCACGAACAAAAATTCTCTCCATGATTTTACTCTTTTGCTGTATGTACTGTGTGCCAGTGTCCCTCAATGATGTTTTATACCTTCTCATGGTCTACAGCACAAGACCTCAGCACGTCGGTGCGCCTTAGATGATGGTGTTTTCAAATGACTCTCATTTTTGTTCTTTAGGCATTGTTGACTCAATTTATTCATAAATGTTTTGGAGCTATATGTCTTCTTAATTAAAACTCAGGGCTTGAATATGCTAATTAAACATTCTGATATTCATTTCAGTGAAACGTTAGAAAATTACCATTTTAAGGACTCATTCTTTGATTCATTCATTCAGGAGAAACTACCGAGTGGGGAAAACATCTATTTAGAGGTCTGTCCATAGGGATGGGAGGTGGGCAACAATCAGAGCAACCAGAACAGTAAAGCAGATGCCTTAATGTGAGAATACGCTTTGAATGGACGGCAGCCCCCTTGTTCTTCTAACAAGGGTAGTCCTAATTGTTTTGATGCTGTGCTTTTACTGCCATTGGTAACTTCTTATACTGTGGTTATCTTTGCAATGAACACTTCCTCAACAGTTATATTTAAAAAACAATTTGCAGTGCAGTGCCTGGGTGGCTCAGTTGTTAAGCGTCTGTGTTTGGCTCAGGTCATGATCCCAGGGCCCTGGGATCAAGCCCCGCATGGGGCTCCCTGCTCAACAGGATGCCTGCTTCTCTCTCTCCCACTCCCCCTGCCTCTGTTCCTTTTCTTTCTGTCTCTCTCTGTGTCAAATAAATAAATAAAATCTGAAAAAAAAAAAAAAAATTGCGGATAGTTTTGGTTGTAGGGATCAGGGCCACAATCTTAAAGCAAATTGGAACTTCACTACATTATGAATGGGGAAGAGATGAGGTCATAAGGAAGGGATGAAAGAAATAGTTTGCCTTATTTTTTTAAAGCACATGTTGGGTGAGCCTGGTGGTGGGTATTATGGAGGGCGTGTATGACATAGAGCCCTGAGTGTGGTGCATAAACAATGAATGCTGGAACACTGAAAAGAAATAAAATAAAATAAAATGAAAAAAAGATTTCAAATGAGACAGGGAATATTTTCTGTTAGTAAAAGGCAGGCATAAATGTTTTTATTCATCCAAAACACTTTTGATTTAAAAAAAAAAAAAGATGTGTACCATATAAAAACTTCAGTTTCATGCATAAATCAAGAATTTATTTATTTTTATATAATATATTCGGCTTTTTATAAAAAGATTTCACCTTGAACTCATTGCCGCGGTAGACTTGACAAATGTGTGCTGTTTTCATTTACTCTTCTCTGTCACTTTTCCCTTTATGCTGGTTTGCCTTATTAGATAGCCAGCAAAACGTGTATGGATCTTAAAGCCTCATTGTTCACTTCTAGTATTTCTGCATTTACCCAAACTACTCATCAAATATTCTTTTGTAACAAATCAGATAGAAAATTAAACATGCATTAAAGGATGCTATTTTTTTCTCATCACTGAGCTCTTTGCCCTTTGAAAACTCTATGCTGTGTTCTTAGACTAAGGTGAAGGACAGGTTTTCATTCTGTTGTGGATAAATAGTCAGTAAAGCAATTATATTTATCTTAAGAAAATTTATTAAACTTCCTAAAAATGTCTGATTTGATCCTGGAGCAATACGGAAGACCAGATTTGTTCTTTTTTCGTGGCCATCAGCTTGCACTCACGTTCCCAGCTGGTTGTCACACATAAGTTTTTATTAAAGGGATTTAGCAGGAGAATGTCAGGGAGTCTGTGAAAACTGACACCTCGGATGGGACAGTGAAACAGATCTTTTGACAGGAGAAGCAAAGAAAGAGATCATTATAATTAATGAGTGATAGGAGACAATTGTGTGTTTGGTTTTAAGAAGTTTCCTGCAGAAATTACACTTGTTAGCATATAATTAATTATGGTTTAGGAAGTTTCATATTAGGAAGTATGGACCAGATATTAATTTTTGAAAAGTTCTTTTAAGGCAGCAGCAATCCATTTGCCTAACATCAGTAAGTCCAAGGAAAGACATTTTCACTCTGTGCATACCACCAGCTTGGTCATACTGTTCTCTTCTGCTTCATGCAAGGAGCCTGAAAGCAAATCAACATTATGAGGTTCTTGTCAGGATTAAAAGAGGTAGTGTTTTGTTTTGTTTTGTTTTTTTAAAACACTCCAAACTGTACTTCACACCTACTAACTGCTGTTTAAGTGTTTTTCCTTACAGCAGCCCTTTCAAACTGAGTCAGTAGGTGATTTGTGTTGTTTCTTTTCATAGAACTAACTCTGGTCCTCTCGCTTTTCCTTTGTCTCATTTTTTTTAAAAATCTGATAACACAAAGAAAGTCTTACTTTTACACGAAAAATAAAGGATTTAATAATTGTCTCTATCAATAAAATCCATAAATAATAGAATTCCAATAAATTCTGTTATCTCTACTATATTTTGAAATTGGATTGCATCTGGCTACCTATTTACTTCTGCATTTGCAAGTTTTTGAGAATTGATATTATAAATAGGTAATGAACCTTTCTTTGCCCCAATTCTGTATGTAGTATAGCTCTTTAAAAAGTTGGATGTTTCCCTGCTAGCGTCTGAACCCTTAGCTATTATGGTTATTTTTACTGAATAAACTTAACCATAGAACAAAAGGAAACTGATCTTCTGTTTACAACCATTCTGAAAGTAAAATCCATAATCTGACACCAGATTATGGGCAGTTGGTGATACACGGAACTTGGCTCAGTGAAGTCTAATGTCCTCTTCACCACTGAAGAATCTGATTCTTCTTCCCATTTCTTAAAAAATATCTGTATGCATACTTGTGATTCAAGTACCATCTTATGGTCATTTAATCATTATGATTATCTTAGAATTTATTCCCTAGATTCTAAAAATTATCTTTTTCATCAAAACAGTTTTGTCCAAAAATTCTATCTTGGGCCAGAGGAACCAGTTAAATCATGATTTGCAAATGTTTTTTATTACTTTTTCCCCATAAGTTTGTGCCTTTATTTTATTTTCTTGTTGGAATGACAATATTATTCTGAGAAAGGAAAAACTATCGTGTTTTCCTTCCCCACAATGCAGAATTTATCTTAAGACCCAAAGATCCTGTAATATAAATTTAAAGTAATATAATTTTAAATTAGCTATTTTAAGTAAATGTATAATTTCCGTATCTAAACAGGGCTTTTCTGTAAATTACGTAGAAACTGCAGAATCAATAATCAAGAACATTTTACCCTGAGTCCCAAGATAGCATCAGATGTCATGCATGGCCTTTTAGGCAGGTAGAATCACTCTTTCCTCCTTTGGCATATTCTAAGGAAGAAAGAATAATAGTCAAATAACCACTTTGTTCCATGGGTCACATAAATTGTGGACTTATCTTTTAAAATGAGACCCAGGATATAGAGAAGGGACATACTCGGAAGTTAAATAAACCCGGTTTCTAATCCCAGCTCTCTCAATGATGAGCTATGTGACTGTTACCCATTTCTTCACATCTCTAAGCCTCATCTTTGCAGAGCAAGGTAATATCACCTTATCTCAGGGAGCTATAAGGATTACAGTTATTAAGTACTCACTAGGTTTGGGGCACTGAGCTGAGTACTGGGAACACAGAAGAACCTGTTATAGGCTCTCTTTGGGGGTTCGCAATCTGGATGGGAGGGACCAGCGGGTCATTTGGTCCCCTACTGCATGGATGAGGACTGGTACAGAAAGGCCAGGGGGAGGGGTTGTACATGGGAAGGTCAGGTAAGACTTCAGAGAAGCGGCTCCGAAGCCAAGGAGCTGAATCTTGCAGATGGATATTGTCCAAGAAACATATGTCCTGGGGAGGTATTTGCAGAGGAGATTAAGTGTGTGTGGCAGGGAATAAATAATGAGTGAGACAGAGGAGTTCCAAAAGGGCAGGAAGGACTGAGCAAGTCAGCCTGACCTGGGGATGAGAAGAGTATTAGAATTAGAGTGAGCAGAACAGGCCGGGGGTGGGGGTGGGGGAGGTGGAGACGGGCAGGGAGCCACAAGAGAGATCAGGCTAGATTGGGCAGCCTCATGCTTCATGCCAAGGAGTAGAGATGTAGCCTTTCGGCAGTGAGTAATCACTCAAGAGCTTTAGGCAAGGAAAAAAATGTAAGGAAGATCAGACCTGCAGTGAGGGAGGGGTTAGGCAGGGACCGGGCCCAGGACAGCTTCAGAGGAAGTGTGGTTGGTGGGTGTGCTGAGCCCCTCCCACTGTTCCTTTTCGCTGGTCCCTGTTTGGACATCACTAACCTTTAGGCATGAAGGAAAGGGATCGTCTAAGGGCCACATGCTAGTTTTTATTAGAGACAGGATTTAAAGGAATCAAAACCATTTAGTCCTTTTTAGAGGGAAAAACATCTTGACTAACCACAGCAACTAGTGATAGTAACTGTTTAGAGTATTGTTAAGTGGACACTAGGACACTAGAAACTGAAAGCCCATCTTAGCAATGACTCTCTATCGAGGTATTTATTGGAAGTTACTAATTGTACACGTATTTTTAAATCTCCATTTTTCTAAGCAGTAGAAACATGGCATTATCAGACCCTCCTTGCTGAGAAGCTTCTGGATCTTTGTCTTTCTGCTCCTTTCTACTTCCTTTTACTGCGTCACCCTAATCCCTTTGCCCTGAACCTGCACTAGCTGCTTTTGTGATGATTATAATTTGTACTAGGTTGTGTCTGCAAGGCCTGTTGAAGGGACACAGTGGTGTCTTTGCCTACTAACATCCAGAGTGCAAAGCCGCCTCTGAGCACCACTAAACAGCCTGATTAGTGGATGGTTGGAGCCAGTTCCTGGCTAGGGCCAGGGAAGACCCAACTGTTTGATCATACGCTGTCTTGTTTCTGCTATGCCGGAAGGAACCCATGCTTCTCTCGGAAAAACTAGGTACCTGAGATTGGAACTACAGGTTACATGAAAGCCTTCAAATTCGGTAGAAGACATGAAAGCCTTCATGTACAGTAGAAGCCAAAAGTTATGCATGACCATCTCTCTAGAGAGGAGAGCAGGTAGTGCTGCCCATTCCCCGACCAACACTGACCAGCTGCCCTGAAACCATCCATCAGGGTGATGGAAGTAGACATGCAGGTTGATCTCATTTTCCACTGATGGTAGAGAAAGTTACATGCTGCTGTCCCCCCAAATATTTGGACTATCTGTCTATGTTAACAGTGGATTAATTTATAAGTAGTTTTACTTGTAAGACTTGTATAACTTACTTGTCACCCAGAGCCCCAGAAAGTTGCAAATGCCTTAAGCTGAACACTACATCACCTTTGTTATGAATCTTGAAGCCACTATGCCCTTCGCTCTCAGGAGCTACTAGGTCTTCCCGACACAGGTGTTGATTCCAGGAGATTTAAGGGATGAATTTCTAGAGGTATTCTGAGCTAAGACTGCAAGCCTTTGGGATTGAAGATCTTGGAAATTTTGACAAAGACTAATTCATTTGCCTATAGATGCCTCACTTTTACTTTTTTAAAGGGCTAAAATCACATATATATGGGAGAAAAGATCCCAAGTTCTAAGAGGCTGATGGAGGCACGTGTGGGGCAGAGAAGGCAAGCCAGCCCAAGTGCGTTGCTTAAAGTCGCAGACTTTCAGAGCTGAGGTGTAGCCCCGAGAGGATCTGACCACTTTCTGGTTGTGACAGCACTTTTGTTTGTTGTGGGGACACAGCCAGATCATGAGTGTGGTCTTCCATCATTTTCTTCAGCGGAACATTTCGCCCCCAACACATATGAGTACATTCAAGGTGATTGTTGATGGCGAGAACACTAAAACCAACAAAAATTCTGACATGCCTTCTGTTTCATCAAAAATGATTTTGTTAAGTATATAGTCGCTTGATGGTCATTTATATTTGGCTTTCAGCTACTTAATTGACGCTTGATGGTCATTTGTATTTGGCTTTCAGCTATTTAATTAATACTCATTTTGTCAGCCTGTTTGGTAACAGAGCCATCAGGAGCGCTGGGAGTTTTCCTATTATCAGCACATCACTTTTGTATAGTGTCCCAGTTGTTCTTCACTGCTTTGACCCAAAAGTGTTTTCCTGACCACTGTCGGTGCAAATGTTTTCTGCTCATTGAGAAGCCATAAGAGCTCTCTGCAGTTGTTCGCGTCTAATTAAAATTCTTGCCCTTTGTCACATTGCAAAGTGTTAGAGGAAACTTCACAGTTGACATTGTGCTATCATTCGGTCTTTCCTCATTCGTTTACCAAATACCTACTGAGCACTTTTATGTTCAAGTCACTGTGCTAAGATGGTGTCAAGCTGGAGAGAAAAGTCCAGAATACTCCAAGAGCATCTGACAGAGGACAAAATCTCACCCGGGGAGCAGGGTACATTGTTTAGGCTGAAACCCAAAAGAGAAGTAGAAAGTAGCCAGTGAGAGGCTGAATGCAGGTTTAGGTCTGCCCAAGGAATGAACAACCTGGAGAAAAGCCTGGAAGAAAAGAAAGTGCAGGGATGTAAACAGGGGTCATCTTAGTAAATATAATTAAAAGCACACACATAGTAAATGAGGTTTGACCAGCACTCGGGAATATTAATTAGATTTATGCATTTAATGCTGAAAGGGAGCATTTTTCCTAGGCTAATCATTATGTAAAATGCATGTAAATGTAACAGGAACTGCAGAAGGATCACAAAATGATCTTCATAACTTAGTTCCTGAATATCATTCAGTACCTCAAACCTAATTAAGTGTGCAATAAATGTTTATTGAATTGAACCTCATCTTTTTCTTGTGAGCAAAATTATCACTGAAACTTCTATAGATAAGAAACCAAAGGACTGAAATCTCTTTTTAAGTAGTTGGACGTATCGAAACAAGAAGGATTTTAAATTCGTATTTTCATTCTTAAATAAATGTTAAATACCATGTCCCATCCATATGGGACAGAAGCATGAAAGACTACCCGACCTTTACCCTTGAATCAATTTGTCATTTTTTTTTTAATTAGAAGAAAAATTCAGAAAAGCTACTTCAAATAAGCCATTACTCCAAATTCAGATTCCTTCAGGAAGGTCCCTGTAATTGTGCACGTCTGTCCTGACTCCTACGGAAGCTATCACGCTTCTCCCTTCTCAAGATCACTGACCCCCACCCTCCGACCTTTTTTCCTTCATTTCCATCCTCCCATCATTGTCTTAATTCATACTTTTGCCTTTCTTGGCTCTCCAGTCCCCAGTGCACAATGTGGCTGCCAGGATCTTTCGCTCTCCTGGTTCATAGTCCGTCAGGGTTTCACCACTGCCCTCAGCATATATCCAGACTTTGTTTAATGTGGGTGGGGTCTATATTCAGTCACTTCCTGGATCACCCTCCCCTTCAGGCCATCCTAAAAAGGTGTAAATATACGCTCAGCGCTGAGAATATGCCAGGTTGTGGTTGATGTGTTTTTAGGATGGAACCTTCTTTCTTCTTCCCTCCTCTGCTCACCCACAATCCCCACCACATGCAAATGATGGGACTGTAGGATTTTTAAGGGGCAGAGATATGATTGCATTTGCACATTAGATCAATCACCTGGGCAGGGCCAGAGAGGAAGGAAAATTGACCCACGAGGGTCAATTCCTGGCAAAAAACTAACAGGTCATCCAAGTGGGTGCTTCAATGCCATTGCCCCCACCAAATACGCGGGCTCTCCAGGGGGAGGAGGCTTGAAGCTGCTTCCATGGTACACTCTGAGTTTTCTCCAAATGACTGAAGTTTTACATAGAGCGTGTGGAATCTGATGTCGCTAATGTAAATCATTCTAGGACTTCATCTAATTAAAAGAACACTCGCCGTGGACCAGAATCCTTGGGTTTGTGACCTTGGGCTATCCTGTGAACTTTGGGGCCTTCTTTAGTTCTAAAACTGGAAACCAGCAAATGCTCCACCTCTTTCACAGTCTCGTCAGGAAGATTAATTCCGGCGGAAGTAAACTTTTGTCTTTGTAAACTGTTGTGCTCAAAAAGGGTAAAACTATGATATCCAGATCTGCTTAACAAAGCATGTTGGCTAGATTGCTATTTAGCTTGGATTCCTTTCTTCCCTGCTTTTGATAATAAACTTCAGATTTCTAATCATCAGCGTTCTTTAACATTTGTGCCCATATACTGTGACTATCACTTAAATAGGATCTGTGTTCTAGGGGTGCATGAGTGGCTCAGTCAGTTAAGCCTCCCAACTCCTGGTTTCAACTCAGGTTATGGTCTCAGGGTTGCAGACAGAGCCCTGCATTGGGCTCCATGCTCAGGGAGGACGGAGTCCACTTGAGATTCCCTCTCTCCTTCTCCCTTTGCCCCTCCCCCATCACACTCTCTCTCTCAACAAATAAATAAAATCTTAAGAAACTATAAAATATATAGTAGGCTCTATGTCCTGAAGATAACCCATATTTTGATATCAATTTTATGGAAGTTGTAAGAACTGCGTGTGTGGTGTTAATACTGTACATTCATCCCATAAAATCATCAAAGTTTCAGAGGAACTTGTGTTCCATCAACCACTATGGGGTGGAGTAGATACAAATAACAGCTCTTTCCTGGAAAGGAAGGCATAAAGGTATTCAGAATCATAAACAATGCAGCTAACGACTGCAGGGAGTTAGATGGTCTTGGTGCATTAAATCCTGGTGCACATTCGCACTCTAACCTTGGGCAAATCCTGTAACTTTTCTGAGTTCCATTCCCCTCATCAATCAGATATGAGTAATAATCTACCTTAGAGGACAGCTGAGAGAATCAATAACAGTCAGCAAAGCACTCAGGATCTTATCTAACACAGATGTTATCTGCTCAACATAGGAAAGCTTTTCTTATTTATTATTGCTGCTATTCTGGCCTGTAATGACGGCAGTAACATTAACTAAATAATGTGGTGGCCCCTTTTCTTCTGCCCATGTCTTGGGAAATTTTCTAGGTCCTACTATAATATTCCTGAACTTCAGTTAGGATCTGAGCAGTCTGTCATGCAGGAATAATAAGGATGATAATAAAAATGAATAATCCTTGTGACGGACTGAGTAGCTGTCGTGCGCCGAGCCGACACTCAGTCCTTTATGAAATGGTTTCTAACCCATCAAGAGCAGACATCCTCATCAGGTGCCAGCATTCTCATGCACAGGGTGCTAAGGTCCTGGGAGGTGAACAGCAGTGCTCTTCCTGCACAGCCCCACATGACAAGTGGAGTCACGTGCATGTCAGGCATGTGCTCCCTCCCAGGAGTGTCTTCTCTGCTCCTCAGCCCGCAGACCTCCTCCCTGTAGACCTTCCTGGGAGAGAACCAGCCTGGTTATGCCTTCCTTGGCAGACATGGACCACTTGGCAAATTAATATCCTCTCTTCATTGTCTCTTCTGGTATGAAGAAAACATGTTAATTATACCTTTGATTTTAGATTGTGATGATTGGAATCCGTGGGGTCTATCCCTGTTACTTCTTTAAAGTTAGGAGGGTTTTTTCCCTTGGTTTCTTCATTATTATTTTGAAACCAACGTTTCCCCCACCCCCCTTTTTTTTTTTTGGTGAAGCCCAACTCCCATTACAGTTTACTCATTGTTTAAATAAGAGTATAGTTTTGAGTACTTGAAGAACTTGGATTAAACAAAGTTGTTTCAGTATATTGGATTGTTTTAATCAAATTAATCAGTCTCTTTTTGTTGTTGATTTGTATGTTCTTTTTCATTTCCCTGTTCTTAATAGTCTCCAGAGAATGAAGAAAAAAAGACACCAGTTCTTTTGAAATGCTTATTAGTGGCTTTTTAATTGCTCCTTCTTATTTCTTGAAGAAATGTGAACTACAGGAGCATCATAAATTTGGGGGCTAAATTGTTCTTTTGTCAGTGCTTAAACTTTTGAAAGGTTCTATCTGGTGCTAAAATTCTTTAAGGGAAAGAGCGCTAAATATCTGACTTCCAACCTATTTTTTTTTTCCTTTTTTCATTGGAATACACATAATCACAAAGACCAAAATGTCATTCCATGATAAAACTTCAGTCTTTATATTACTATATTAGACTTGAGGGTTTTTATTATTATTATTATTATTATTATTATTATTATGTCTGAATTGCAACAGTGTGTGTTAACAAAGGGTGCTAAATCTCTTATTACCACCACCACCGTCCTTCCCCCACCCGATTTTAGGTGAATTTTATTGTATTAAAAAATAATACTCTGGATTCCTTTACTGCCAGGAAACAAAGATCATTTTTATTAGTGTTGCTTCTAGGATGACAATGTCAGTCATCTCTTTGAAAATTCATTTTGGAAACTAAGTTTGTTCTTCAAGAACCCTTGAAAAGAAGCTTTAAAAATGGCAGGGGAAGATAATAATAATAGAGTAGATGTATTTGAGCATTTATACAATGAAACTTAATTTAACTTTCCCTCAAACTCCATTTCAAACTTGCTTTTGTGCATGAAAATATAGTGCATAGCTTTCCTTCTCCTATTTTTCAAATTTTCTCCTCTTCAACATAATCTCCTCTGAAGGATTCTATGTATTAGATCAGAGCTCCGGTCTTATTACCAAGGCCTCGGTGGCAGGTGCGCCAGTGAGCAGAGGCCCGGTGCTCAGAGGGACGGCAGCTAGGCCTTCTGTAGAGCAGAGAAGCTACCTGTGGATGGGGACAGCCGGAAATGGCTTTCAAGGCCAAACTCAACAACCATGCCCAATCCCAAAAACACAACAGAACACAGCTGTAGGGGCACCTGTGTGGTTCAGTTGGTTAAGTGTCTGCCTTCAACTCAGGTCATGATCTCACGGTCCTGGGATCAGGTCCCACATCCGGTGCCCTGCTCCGCAGAGAGCCTGCTTCTCCCTTTCCTTCTGCTGCTCCCCCTGCTTGTGAACACTCTCTCTCTTTGTCAAATAAATTAATAAAATCTAAAAACAAAAAACAAAAAAACACAGTTGTAGTATTTTGATTTGACCTTAATTGTTACCATGGATATCAGTCAAAATACTAAACTCTAAGATGGATCTCGTAACCTGAGGACTGATCACACAAGGCAGAAAGCATAGTTGCAAATTTACAGGACAGGGATTTGGAGAGAGGTGGAATGGAACAGAGACCAGGACTGCATGTTTGTAGTCTTCTTTCTCCACCAGCCCCCAGAGAGCAGAGGCAGTTCAGCTCTTGATCTTCACCCCAGACCTCACAGGTGGTCATAGGGGTCAAGACAAGGAGCCCTGCTGGGCGTGCCCTCTAAGGCCTTTTTTCGGAAACTTGGGCATGACCTGGGTAGGTAACCAGTCTAAGGCACAGCCCATTCCCTTCAGCCTGCTGTACTATTGATACAGGGACCTTACAGGATCTCAGAAGCTGTCACAAGCCGTCATTAGTAAGTATGAGGTTAGAGCTTGTTGGAACTTCGGTGCGGTTCTATTAGCACTAGTGGTGGGACAGAATGGGGACTATATAAGGAATCTAAAAACATTAGCTTTTTTGTTTGTTGTCATGCCTTTATTCTTAATTTGGGGAGAGAGCTGGTGGCCCTATGCAGGACAGCAGTCTTCAGGTGTTACTGGTGGGAATGTTTGGGCCCTAGGTCCAGTCTGGATATTCTCAATGAAGAGAAGCTGTGAGAGGTTGGCATAAACATCGTCACCCCTGCCCTGCATTTCATTACCCTCAGTACAAACCCAGATCAGCTCCCTGTCACAGCATTTCTTTGAGTGACCTATATCTAATACCCTTGGGCTGGTCTTCTCAAGGACAGCGACAGTCTGTGCCTAATTCCTCCTCCTCTTCTTCCCCAGTGCCTGGCACAGTGCTTGAAACATGACGAATATTGTAAAAAGGAAGGATGGAAGACACATGAATAAAATAATTATCTTCTCACATATTAATGTAGAGACTTGCCTGATCTTGTGCCAGGAATTATAAAAATTAGATCTTGAAGGGACCTTACTGGTCAGTCAATGATTTAGTGGCAAAGCTGGACCCAGTTGCCTATGGTATGGTGACTCCCCGTTCAGTGTTCTCTCGATGGCACCCATCTTTGGTTCATCTGCCTGTTTGTTGTTGTTGTTGTTTTTCTTTGTTTTCTTCCTTTGTAATTTTTTCAATTTGAATTCAGTTAGCCAACATACAGTACATCATTACTTTCTGATGTAGTGTTCATTGATTCATTCGTTGCGCATAACACCCAGTGCTCATCACATCATGTACCCTCCTTAATGCCCATCACCCAGTTACCACAACGCCCTACCCACGTCCCTTTCCACAACCTGTTTGTTTCCTGGAGTCAGGGAGTTTCTCATGGTTTGTCTCCCTCTCTGATTTCTTCCCATTCAGTTTTCCCTCCCTTCCCCTCATTGAGTGAAACCATATGAGAATTGTCTTTCTCTGCCTTTTTGGATGGTGGCATTTTTTTTCCAGCTCACCTAGCCTACAGTATTATTATTATTACATTATTATTCCTTTTACAGACCAAAAGATTCTGAATTGAATATAATACAAACATGCAATAATGAAAACATTTAGTGTGGCTTTGATGATATTTGATTTCTATTTTTATTCAAATCACTAGTGCTATTTAAGAAAACATACTTTAATAATAGTAACTGACCTTGAATTAAAATTTTTACAATCATGTTTGTTATGAAATTGTGATGATTAAATTATGATTAGCTTAAATGAAATAAAATCTGCAATGGAAAATGCCTTCATTTGTTAAAACGGGGAGAAATCATTCTTTAAAGAGGTTCCATCTAAGACTAATTTACTTGAAATTTGGTGCCTGTTGTGAAGATTAATAACAGGTGGCCTTTACAGAGCTTCTCAGCCTGAGTCTAATGTTTTAGTTGTTCCTTTATTATCATAAACTTCCATAACTAAAGGATTTTTTTTTCTTCCTGCCCTTTGTTCACAATATGGAACTGTAACTGACTTCATATTTCTCACCCAACCTTACAGCTGTAATTAATATTTTATCAGATATTATCACTAACTAGCAGAGCAGCAGGGTTATCAGACCACACACTCAGGCATACTTACACATGCACACATATATGCGTGCATACACACGTGAGCACGCACACACACACACAGAGCACTAGTAACTTACGGATGCTAGGCAAGCTCCTTGGGATGAGTTACGGCTGAGAGAACATAAAATATATTTGTGGTGTCCCACAAATATTCCAAAGCAATTTATGGCCAATCTTATCTGGAACAGAGCAGGACAAAGAGAAATTAAAGTTGCTAACATAAAATATTCAACCCCCCAGATCTATTTATGCTGCACAGTGTGTTTTCTACCCAGTGCCCATTCCCTGTGCAAAATTAGTTATTAGTCGTCATTTAGTGACTTAATGAGCAGGACTGTCAGGTCGGCAACTCTTGGAGCTAGTGTTACATGAAGGACTTGGAAGAATCCTAGTCATGATGATAAACATATTGAACATACTGAACTGACCTTTTATCCCCTTAATTTTTAACTGGTGAGAATATTTTTAAAGCTTAGTTTAATTGTACCAGGTTGTTTGAATTATTTAAGGTGTCATTCCAGTAAATGCTGGCAGATTTAGGAAAAGGGAAGGACCAAATCAAGAACAGGAAGAAAATAAACTGTGATGTTGCATTACAATAAACTTTAACTACACATTTATTTTACTTGCTTTGCATCTAATTTATACTTTGATTTTCTATTGCCCCCTCCCACCCAAAAATCGGCTTCAGGAAGACAGAAATACCAGTCTTTTTTTTCCATACATACAGAATGGATGGTTTTACCAAAAATTGCAAATCAAGCTAAAAGGCACTCTTAGGTGCCATGAAATGAACAATATTCTAAGTCCTTGAAACGATCGGAAGTGCGGACTTTAAAGGATTAGCAAAAACAACAATGAAATGGATCGTTAACTTCTCTCCCTCTCTCGCCTCCTCCTCACCCCCTGTTCTGCTATCCGGGTGGTTAAACTTCCAATATTTTATGCTGATAAGAAATAGAATATGTGGATAAGAAAAATGGACTTGCAACTAAGGATTTAATCTTGAAATGAATTAAGACCAAAATTTTAAAGTCAATTTCAACTCTGCAGCAGGCTTCCCCTCAATATCTTCAAAGTTAGAAAAAGACCAAAAACATCTCATCACATTTGAACTTTCAGGTTTCACAGAGTACATGAAAGATGTTCCGATGTTCTTTCCTAGGTTATACTTCATGTGCTAGTCTATATAAATGCAGATTTCTTATTCTCCTTGTAAAAGCCTTAGAGTTTTGTTGTAGGAAAGCCTCGCATAAATTAAACTTTAAATTAAATTTCATTCCATAAGAAAGTTATGATATAGTGATGTCACGTTTTTGGCAGATTCATCTTCACTATGGATTGTGCCTTCCTACTGCAAATGCAGTAGGAAGATTTTATGTTACTTTAAATTCCGGAATAGTGGTGGAATCAGGAAAGGGATGGTGTAACTTTAATAAACAAAGGGAGCATGAGTAATACATTAAAAGGATAATAGAATTTTAATTCAGCTCACTAAGCTAGAAACTTCTGCTTGGTTTTCCATCCTTGAGAACTTGCTCTTTTTAATCAATTTTTTGGAAAAACCATTCAGGGAGAAAGATTTTCAAAGCTACTTTTTGAGATTGCAATTGCGGTTGGACAGATTTTATGAAATTCACTAGTGAAATGATGTTATTTGCACCAATGAAAAACATATCAGTCAGAGAGTTCTGTTGAGATGCCATTGACCTACGTGCCAATAATGCGTTAATTTCCATCAGGAAGACAGCAACGTGTGGCAATTGGGCAGCAGATAGGATTTAGCTATTTTTCATTAGCACTTGGACGTTGATAAAGGGGAATGGAAAAGAGCTGCTTGACCTTTCAGTGCTTAAATTATTAAAGAGCAAATAGATTTGAGGTCTGGATGCTTGCAAATCTAATTTCTCTTGTGGAGCAAGGATGAAAAGACATTTTGGGTCTGAAATTGCTCTAGTCAACTTAGTTCTTCCTTTAATATATCTGAAGATGAGTAGATGGTAGCCATTTAAAAAGTAATATATCTGGAGTAGAGCGAAGTGTATTACATACCAACTGGCTAAAATGGGGGCATATTAAGTGATCATTTAATTCTCAAGTTTTCGTCTAATCCTTACAAAACTCCTACTTGGAAAAATTAATTTCTTTCACCCATATTCACATAATGGTATTTAAATCACAAAACAAAACATTCTTTCATTAGGAAACGTCAAATATTGTAGCGTTCAAGTTAAAGTAGGACAGTGCCTGCTACGTAGTAGGTGTTTGAAAACATTTCTTGAGTTAATAAAACGAGTAAATATACATGCAACATAGCATATATAGTAACAAAGTTGGGGAAAAGATGAATGGGAAGTAAGAAATGAAGGTGTGAGAAGGGGGTAGAAAGACAGAGAGGCAGCTTTTGAAACTCTCAGAGCTTGTTATTTATCGTGTGTTGTCTTTCATAAACTTACAATCTAACCAGCATCCTCTCATCATGAAACTTGTTTCTTGATAATTTCTTCTTCTCTTTGCTCTTGGGTATTCAAGAAATTAATACAAAATAAACTTAGTATTAGAATTTAGTAAAACAGGGCATGTTTGTGATTACCAGTATATTTCT
This sequence comes from Mustela nigripes, assembly GCF_022355385.1. Classification (NCBI taxonomy): domain Eukaryota; kingdom Metazoa; phylum Chordata; class Mammalia; order Carnivora; family Mustelidae; genus Mustela; species Mustela nigripes. The sequence goes on along the minus strand of NC_081564.1, from coordinate 34,832,576 downwards.
GCCTTACCACTACATAGAATGTATATAGAATAGAAATTACTTGTGGATTATATTATGCTTTTAAAAAATGTGCCTCGTGGCCCACTTCATTCTAAGTGTGCTGGGATAGAGATGACTAAATAGACCTCTTCCTCCAGAAACTTGTGAGGTTTTTTAAAATATTGGTAAGTAGACAGAAATGATTAGTAGTCTCTACAAGAAATATATTTTTGTGAATATGGAGCAAAGCAAGAGTACATCAACACGGGGGAACAGGTCATAAGCCCCTGAGAGAAGGTTCATGAGAGGGTCTCAATCTTTTTGTGACATAGAGTCATCTGCTGAGAGTGGCAAAGGATTTCTTTGTGTTGGGGAGAACAGCATTTCAATAAGAAACTTGGGACCAGGCCAGGGTGAAGGAATAGAGAACAAAGTGTTTGTGTAGGGGAATTCAAGATGGTGGCACTTGGACAGTCTGGAAGAGGTTGCGCTAGTCTTTCATGTAGAGGAGTTGAAAGTGAAAAGTGAGTGATTACTGTCCTCGGTGTCATTGGTCACAGAGTTGCTGGTTGGAATCAAGAGCTGGAGAGGACACCAGCCGGGTGCCGGCCTCACTGCAGATCCAGGAGTGTCCTCCCTGGAAATTATTAATGACTCAGAGGGAAAAGGGAGAATGAATTGAGATCAAAGGTGACATTACCATCTATAGCTCTGTTGATGTGATAAAATGAGAATATTTATACAATACTCAAAATCAGTTGATTCTGGGAAGTAGGTGGGGACCAGTTTGTGTGTTGGTTGTGTCTCCGTAAGCAGGAGAAGATGCACATGAGTCAGATGGTTCACACCAGCCCCTTAACCAGGGCTTTTACTGGTGACACTAAGCGGTGCTTTCTTTGATGGTCATGAGACCATATCTACTACTTCATCACCTGTGAGCCCCAGATGGAATGGGCATTTCACCTCTGAATCCCAGTATTCACACCAATAAAATAGGAAAATAGGATGACCTGTTCAAGTACCCAGCCTAGCACTTCCTGTATGAAATAATTTCTGCAAATTTTTTTCTGCACATGTATCTTCACATTTCCACTTTGTGTAGTAAATGAGTTTTCCAGAGTTGTTTTTAAAGTGAGATTTTGAGGGGCCCTGGGTAGCTCAGCTAAGCATCTGATTCTTAGTTTTAGCTCAAGTCATGATCTCAGGGTCGTGAGATAAAGCCTTATGTCCAGCTGTATGTTCACATAGGAGTCTGTTAGAAGATTCTGTTCCTCTCCCCCTTCCCCCACTCATGCTTACTCTCTCTCTCCAATAAATAAATATTTAGAAAAAGTGAAATTTTGAAAATCATGTCATATAGCAAATAACTTAGAAAAACTGACTGTTAAGAAGGAAGCCAGTATTAAACATTATCTTAATGGAGAATCCCTTTGCAAAGCAATTAATTATTGCTTTGATTTATCCTATTTTTTAAAAATAGTTTTTGTATGCTGGACAAAATTCTGAATAAAAACACAAAATGCACCTTAGAGATCCATCTAATTCTCATATTTCATTGGAAAAAAAATAATAAAACCCAAAGGAATTAATTTAAAACCCCAGTTGTGGGACAGCTGCATGACTCAGTCAATTAAGCATCTAAATCTTAGTTTTGGCTCAGGTCATGATCTTGTGGTCAGGTACTGAGCCCTGCGTTGGGCTCTCTGCTCTGCGGGAAGTCTGCTTGAGATTCTCTCTCTCTCTATCACTCTCTCTTTCAAATAAATAAATAAATAAATAAAATCTAAAACACCAGTTATTAGCAGAATTAGGATTGGAGCGTAGATCAATGCATATGCCACTCAGCTCCCAACCCCACAAAAAGCATTTCAAGAGAACAGTCACTTTCTCTCAGTGCTGTTTTTATTTAGTGGTATACTAGCTTAAACTTCTTCATGAATCAGCTGTTGTCTGTGTTATGCCGTCTTTTTTTTTTTTTTTAAGGATTTTTATTTATTTGGGAGAAATTGAGACAGAGAAAGAGAGTATGAGCAATGGGAGGGGCAGAGGGAGAAGCAGGCTCCCAGCGGAGCAAGGAACCCACTGCAGGATTTGATCATTACCTATGCTGAAGGTAGTGGCCACTTAACCGATTGAGCCATCCAGATGCCCCACGTTGTGTTATTTTTTACTTTGACTTTGACCCCTCACTCTTGTTATTCTATGACCTGACATTCTATTTAATATTTGCTACATATCCAACTATTCCAAAACTCAGCAGTTGAAAATAACATTTCCATTTTGCCACAATTTTGTGGGCCAGCAAAGACTTGTCTGCACAGTTCCCGCTTGGGATGTTGGCGCTGCCATCATCTGACACTCAGCCACGTGGCCTTCCATGATGGTCCACACATGGCTATCAGTGATGCCAGTTGTTGGCTGGAAGTTCTTTGGGACTACAGAGCAGAATGCCTGCATATGATCTCTCCAGTGTGGCAGGTTCAGGGTGATTGGACCGTATACGTGGTGGCTGGGTTTTTCTTCCAGAAAGCTGGCTTCCCTGGGAAACCAGGTTGAAGATGTATAGCCTTCTCTGACAAAAGCCTTGAGAGCTACCCATTGTCCCACTGTTACATTCTGTTGGTTGTACATGGTCATTAAGGTTGACCAACCCTATTCTTGATGGGATAAGTGTCAGATTTTGCAGCCATATTTTAAAATCAACACATCTAACCATATATGTAGGAAGTCAAGGAAAAGGGAGGTAGAAATTAAAGTCCACTTTACTTGTCTTCTGTAGAGGGTGATTCTTCCTAAACCTATCTAGTCATGTTAGATTCATCATGCAGTGAGAATTCTACCAGATTCAGTAGAGTATCTTACATAACCAATAGAAAGTCTCTGATGTTAGAAGGTTAGGAACAATTTCTGGGTTTTGTTTAAAAGTTTATATCACACTCAGAATTTGCTTTATCATTGTACTGTAATCCTACTGTGCTACCTGTCTCCTGATCTATCATTCTGATGTTCTACAACAGTTGATGTTTATTTGAACAGAATTACAAACTGAGCCTCAGCTGCTGCATTGCATTCCTGTAATGGAATGCGTTAAGTAGCTTGTACTCCCGGAAATAGGTGATTTCCCTGAGGGCACTTTTGGAGTCCCCAAGGGCAAGACCCAAAAAGGAACCTCTCCAGGTCCTCCCCAGGCAGGTGGGGGTGTTAGGCACCTCTCTTCTCCTCTTCCTGGGCCTTATTGAGGACCCGTATGAGCAACTCTAGGATTGCAGCCTTGTTCCAGGGAGTCCCAGTGCTTTTCTGATACAGTGAGAACAAGCTGCATTTCCTGGCCAGAATCAGTCTATTTTGATTGAGTTCTTGAAAGCTGCTGTCAAATGTTAGCTTTGCTTAATATCAGAAAGTTGTTTTGTTTTGTTTTTCCCCTACCAAAACTGCACAAATGTTCATCATTCTGATAAAATACAAATCTTAGGGACACCTGGGTGGCTCAGTGGGTTAAGCCTCTGCCTTCGGCCTCAGGTCATGATCTCAGGGTCCTGGGATCAAGCCCCGCATGGGGCTCTCTGCTCAGCTGGAAGCCTTCTTCCCCCTCCCCCTCCACCTACCTCTCTGCCTGCTTGTTATCTCCCTGTCAAATAAATAAATAAAATCTTTTAAGAAAAATACATATCTTAATAGACACATCCATCCTTCAAGGCTTATCCCATTCTCCTATGGCTCCTTTGAAATTCAGACATTGAAAGGGGGCAGGGAGGAAGGAGGGGTAGGTGCTGGGACACCTGTCCTTGCAGGCCTCTTTGGAACATGCTTACCCCCATCTTATCTTTATATATAGTTCAAGTAGCCCAGTTCATGATCTGCTCTTAGAAACTGCTTGTAACTCCAAGGCTAGTCTCTTCTCTGTTCTCCTTATGTCATCTCTCTCCATTGATCTGATATGGTGAGGGACAAAATGTAAGAAAATATGGGAAGTTAAACCTTACTCAAACATGAATCTTTACATATTGTGTTTTTGACTTGTTAAAACTTCACATGCACTCATATAGACATCATTGAAGAAAATAATACATTGCCTTTTTAAAAAACTGAAAATATAGTTAATATAACTTCACTTATTAGGTAAGTTGAGTTCATTTTCTATAAATTCATCTTCAGTTACATGTGAGAAAAGCATTATTTTAGTGCCCTGCTCACTTAAATAGCAGAGATTGTTACGTGATTTTTTTTTTTTTTTTAATTTTTGTGAGCTTTGTTTCTATCAATACATTACATTACTGGGTGAGAGTGAGAGCGTTCTATGGGAGACTATTAAGCCCCTTCCCTCTCTTGCATTGAGCAAGTGTTAAGTGAGTATTCATTATGTACTAAGCACTTATCATTGACTATATCCAGTGTATTCTTTATTTTGGATATCCTGTGGGCCCCACACAATTAAAGGCAAAGGACATCAGCTTGATTATCATAAAATATCACTGATAATACTTTTTTCCCCCTAGTGTCTATCAAGTGGTTGTTGAGGAAGAACGTCCTCGAAGAACTAAAAAGACAACAGAAATCTTGAAGTGCTACCCCGTGCCAATTCACTTCCAGAATGCGTCCATACTGAACTCCCAGTACTACTTTGCTGCAGAATTCCCAGCGAACAGTATCCAAGCTGCTCAGCCTTTTACTATTGGTGATAATAAGACATACAACGGCTACTGGAACACTCCCCTTCTCCCCCATAAAAGCTACAGAATTTATTTCCAAGCTGCTAGTAGAGCCAACGGGGTAAGTTTTATAGATGGCTATTTCCTTAGGCTATTTAGAGTTATTAATGTGAACATGGATTAAAGAAGAGAGTAGTCAGAAATAAAGGCATGCTTTTGTGTGTTTTTACTTAGGGCAAATGTGGGTTTTCTTTCTCTTTCTAAACTTATTTTCACCTAGAGAAATTTATGGAAAGAAATGAATATATTTGTATTTGTTTTTGGTAGGAAGACTATGTTGTCAACATGATGGTTTTTATTTTCAGTTTTTACTTGTTACCAAAAGTTGGCTAACAATTCTGCTTAGCTTACTATTTTACAGGAAAATAGTATAGTTGCAACACATACATTCAGCTCATTTAAAATTTTGTGAGATATACAACATCTGTCTTTTCAGCATATTCTGTCCCATTTCTTTAGTTTCACAAGAGTTTATGCTTCCTGTAGCTGTGACTAAATTAGGTATCCTTTTTTCTTGCTAAGAGAAAACAGCTTTAGAAAGATAAGATGAAAACAAAATAAAAACTCTGGAGTCATTTCTGAATTTTTTCCCTTTCCTGTTCAGGCCAACCAGAACTATGGTAAGATACTAAAGTCTCCTTAGAAAGAAGTGTGAGTTTTCCAGCATGGGTCTAAGTATCAGCATAGACTTGACTTTTGCCAGTGCAAAGGGGAGAAATCTAGGACCCTGAGTTCTCTGCCAGTAGCATCTGCCCAGAGAGCAAGCAAGGATCTGGAGAAGCTGGGACCGCTAGGCAGGACATCTTGGGGGTAGCTCCTCATTCAACACCCGCCCCAGAAATGCCCACAGTCTTCAGCTATGGAACTGCAAAATGAATCTGAGTGGGGTTCCAGAAGTAATCATTCTGTGATTAACACCACACTTGGGGAAAATGAGATCTTCTTTATCGGCATTTGAATAGAATGACAGATAGTCCTATTTGTTTTAAATAAAACATGAATAGTGATTTTTTTTTCCTCCCTCTTTATTTGACACAGGAAACCAAAATAGACTGTGTCCGAGTGGCCACAAAAGGTAGGTTGAAACTGTGGGATGCTCTCCCAGTTTATGTCCTTTAAAAATTTAGATGGTATTTCAAAACTTCTTAGAATGTTAACTCCACTTAAAGAAGTGTATGTATGTGTGGGTAGGGGTATTAGAGTCTAAGCAGTTAACAGGGACTCACTATTTCATGTAGATTCTTTCTAAATTAAGGAATCATATGATTGTGTTCCAAGCAGTTTTCAGTGGTTAGCTTTCTCAGAATTCTTTTAAAATAAAAGTAATGTTTATGTGATCTAAGTACAGGTTTTTTAAACCAGAGGAGTACTGTGGCTGATGAATCTTCACTTGCAAAGTAGTAGAATATTGTCTGCTATTTTTAAGCAAAGACCTAGTGATAACAGCTCTCCCAAGTGGAGGGCATGGGCTTTTTTCACTGAAGGATTTTCACTGACAACAGGTCTCTTGAACCCAGGAACTAGGTGGTGTTAATGGAACTTCTGTTTCCCAGGCCCAGTTAAAATTCTGAGAAAATGTGATCAAGGACCAAATGTAGAAGTGGCTGGGGTGAACCACCATGGGCTTACTACAGACAGCCTCCTGAAAAAAAGAGTAGAGTTGTGTGTGGGCACGAGCTGTGATGTCATGTTCTCAGCCTTGCAGTGTGGTTTTAGCCAGCATTTAGGAAGCACTTCAGAAAATGCTTTGAAAAATATAAAGTCCTGCATTAAAATGAGGCATTATAAATTAACACTTGTGGTTGAAAACACCCTTTCAGACCATCCCAATGACCCTGAACACAATGAATTCTGTGTGATTTAGAAATTCAGAAATGACTGCTTAAAGGCATTGTTGGGTCTGTAGTATTAGAAGTTATTGGGCTGTAGGCAAGTCACTTGACTTCTGTTGGATGAAACTATCTTGTTTTTTGTTGTTTCCCTCTCAGGGAGTGTAGTTTCCTATGTCATAACATCCATCTGCATTTTCAAATTTCTCATTGAATTCTTATTTCTTAAAGATATATGACCTTTTAATCAGTTAGCTCAACAAATATTTCTTAGTTTCATTATAATGGGCTAAACACTGTGTCAGGTACTCACATTACTTGTATTTTATTGGTCCTCATGGGCTCATAGTTCTGTTTCCAACAATCTATGCATATTGATTTTGAAACCCTCAGTTTTTTATATCATATTGTACCTGGCTAAGTGCCTTTATTTTTAGGAATAAATTAATAATGAATGAAATTACAGATATCAGTTGTGTTTTATAAACTGTAATATGTGCTTAGCTATTAGTTATTACAGTTTTATGAAGCCCTCAAATGAGGTATCGATGTCCTGAGACCTCCAGACCACTGCCCATGCTCTAATTGCTGGATTGAATTCTTCCCCTTGGGGTCTGAAAGAGTAAATCCAGTTCCAGTGCCTAATTTATAATGCCTTACATTTAACATAATAGCTGAAAGATTTGAAAGCACGGTCATACATGTGTTATCTATTTCTTCAACATTACTGTGAGAAAAGAAGCAGGCATTGCTATTTTTATATTTTAAATGAAGAAAATGCATATTTTTAGAGACGACTTGCCTGACCAAGGTCACTCAGCTGATCTGTGGGTCAAGGCTTAATTCCAAACTTTTGGACTCCGACTCGCAGTGTTTCACTATGTTTCATGGCTCTTCATCCAGCAGAACCTCTAATAAATCTGATTATAGTACTACATTGTAGAAGTGTCTGCTCTCCCCTTTATTAAAATCAAGACCCTGACCAGTTTCCTTTGAAAACAGTGAAGTATCTACCATCGTGTTCAGCTACAAAGCTAAACAATTATATAAGTAACACCCCTGTAGATACGGAAATCTGACGTTGGCCATTTTCACAATAGATTGACTTTGATGGTGAATTGGATCATTTTCTTCCATTGGCTAGATTTAATCAATATTCTCTTTTGTTTTTCAATTCACCCAAGGATGATTAGACAATCAGTTGACCTGATTGACTAAATATTCCCCACTCATATTTTCTGAGTCATTGCAAACATTGATCTAGCAACAAACTCTCTCCACATCAACTCTTTTGGGGAAAGAGGGGAACAGATGTTAATAGTCATTATGTAACAATGTCATGTCTATTCACGAAAGTGTAAGGCAGGAGGACACCTCGGGAGAATATCTCCTTGTTAGGAAACTGCACTATCCCATACTATTTTATTTTATTATAATCTACAGCACAGATTCAGTGAACTCTCTTTACAGCACAGTCTAATGTCTACCCTCCACCCCCATCCCCTCCCCCACCACAGTCAGATCATTTTTCTTTATTCATGTTAAAGATTCCTTCAGCAGTGCAGGAAACCTTCCATCTTGACTACTTAGTCAAAATAGAGAAATAGTTCTAATAACTCTACTTGTCCCTTGCAGTAAAGATGCTGGAAATTTTAAAAAGTTGAAAATTTCTGTGTTTTGCCACATATGGCCAACAGTGTGGTGGATTAATTGAATTTCCAGGCACTAAACCACTTTCCTAAGCAGCATTTTGAATTTACAAAGATGTCGATGTTCTCATGAGAGAACTGTTGACAAGTATCTTTATAGAGAAAGTATGGAGGTGGATTTGTTTTCACAGGAAGCTAGTTTGTAATTTCAAGTATGGGTATGTCTCTTGAAGATATATTTCATACTATTTATACATTTAATGTTGTGATTATTTTAATCACATTCCACAGGCATATTTTGACACTAATCATCTCAAATATAAAGCCTCATAAAAATTAGACATAGGAAAAACCCTAAGGTGTGTTCTTACCTATATCCATATATGTGGGGGATTGCGATATTTTCCTGTACCCTTTGATTTAACATCCAGATTCCTCATAGGTGTATGTGACTCTATTTTTTTTTTTTTGTTGGCTATAGGCAAACTCATCATAGAACATTCTGTCTCAAGTTAAAAGATAAAGACACCATACAATAATAGAATATACCTGATGTTTGGATGTTACCCTCAATCTGTATGGTGAAGTTAGTAGACGAGCTTTTAGCTAGACTTCGATTCTCTTAGTTTTATTTTGATTTTTAATCACATTCACATTTTTATAGTGGGATTCTTTTCAAGACCGCTTTGGTCCAACTGTACCTTAGCAGTTAGTGTATGTATTTTCTTTGACTTTTGCATACCTTATGACTACCTTGTGGTAGGGTTAAAATTCTTTATGCTAGTTCTGGAAGATTTTGTTGATTATCGATTCTAAACCGACAGGATACACTTAAAAATAAAAATCTGTCTTGTAGGTAAATTGGACTTCTCATATTAAATGAGGTATATCCATTCTAATTGATAAAATAATCAATTTAAACTGTATACTTTGCATCAATCTTCCATAAAATAATATTTTCCCTAACATGATACCAGCTGTCTTTCTCTGTGACAGTATAGCCATTTGGGGCTTTCTTGGTATATGTTTATTTTAAAATGTATGTGGGCACCTACTAAATGTTAGGCGTAGTATAATCTGTGAGAGTTCCTAATATGTAAATGTGCCACTTTTAGGTTTTTAAGGATTTGGGGTTCATAAAAGTTTTGGGGTTTTTTGTTTGTCTCTTTGTTTTTAGTGTATGGGGACTAGAATCATATGTGTGTACTTCTTTTCCTTTCTTTGCTATTACTTGGCTAACAACAGTATAACTAGGACTTGAAAAAAAAACCCAAAAAACTCATGAGAACACATGCTAAATTCCTTCCAAAAGCATTATAGGAGTCAGACTATAAGTCTAAAAGAAAAAGAAAACAAACCATTACTCTAGTGTCATATTTCAAGGTGAATTTTTTGTGCAAAAAATGCTTTATTGTATTTAAACTCAGTATTTTATTTAACTTATGTTTGTACTGCAATGTGCACATGCTTTACTGGAAGACCTTCAGAAAACTTTGAAGGATTTCCATTGTCCTGATACAATTTCTACATAGATTCAGAAATTTGAATATTTCTTTTTTTAATCACTAGGCCCTTTGAGAAGAAGTTTCTCTAGACTGTTTTCCTGTTCACTGTTTTGTTCAATGAAATACCATCGTTTCTAGGCCACACTGCTACAGAATGAAAACACACCGATAAAAGAGCTGAAAAGAATGTCTGTTGACATGCAAAGCTAATTAAGAATCCTTTTATCTATTCATATTCAATACAGAAGAAAACAAATTATGTAGTAAGACCACTCATCTGTGCTAATCTGCTATCATTTAGTTATGGATTTAGAAATAGAAATATAGATATGATCTACATTTGTCTTTCAGCATTTTGTAGAGAAAATATTTTCTTTGATTGATCTGAAGTCGTCTTCCCAATGTATGTCATGAGTACATCCAGGCCCCCTGAGAAGTTACTAAGGAAAAGAAAACCTTTTAAAATTTGTCCAACCTTATGTTTCCCAAATTATTTGATCCAAACTCATTTTTCAAGAAGCATGAAAGTCATGCCAAAGAGTCTGGTAAATATTGGTTCCTCACATTCCAGAAGATTCCACCACACAGGACTGAAATTATACTTTGGATGTCTGGTCCACTTTTGCGCTTCCATTCATACCTTTGGACCTAAAGGAGATCCTAAATTTATCAGCAACTATTAGAGACTATCTTCAAAGCAGAGGGTTGGGATTTCTGACTTTACCTTATCAAATTTAGCAGCATTCTGTTTTATCATACATTTTTATTGATATTTTAAGACAGGGGGCAGCAAATTTTTAGGCAAAGGGCAGATGGTTAAATATGTTAACCTCGTGAGCCATATGGTCTCTGTCACAACTACTCAGCTCTCCCGTTGCTATGTTAGAGCAGCTAACATAGCAGAGGGTGATATGTAAGCAATTAAGGCTGACTATGTTCCAATAAGACTTTATTTGCAAAAGGAGGCCATGGGCCAGCTGACTCCTCTTTTAAGGTAATTTGTAACAGAATCTAGTTTTTTTTTTTCTTTCTGGTAACTAAAAATAATAGTCCCAAATACTTTAGAAGGCAGAACATGGAGATCATATAGAAATCCTTCTTGACACCTATAATGATACCTTTTCTATGGGGGTTTTGAGCCTCCAGTTGCAATTTGCCCTTCCTTTAGTAGTGAATACATACATGGCTGCCCCACGTAGCCATTTTCAAGTAACTTTTTATTCATATTGTTCACCTTTTCCAGTATTGGGTAGATGCTCTGTTTTTGATAAGACACTATAATTGTTCTTGAAAGCAGAGTAGGTCACATTTTCCTGAATGTAATAGAAAACCTCACAGGAATGTTGGTTGAACAACAACAGTCAATGACCAAGCAAATGTTACATGTATAAACTTGGTACAACTTTGTGTAACCGGTATTAGGGATCCCATTTTACTGTTTGCAATTGATTGTATCAGTATGCAAAATTGCATACTATGCCCTATCAAGAAAATTATCTCTGTAGTACCTCAGGAGTCCTCCCATCTCCTGACCCAGCCAGAAGTTTATTCATCTCACTTAGCAAGACGAGAAAGTTTTCATTAACAATGTGTGAAAGACAATTATCCCACTTTTGAACCCAGTCGCTACAGTTGTTAGTTATAAGGAGCAGCACCGTCTGAATGGTGCAGAGGGATGTTTCAAAATATTATGCAGCAGCAGTTTTGGGTTTAATTGTGTGCAGATGGTAGATGATCTATTTTCCTTACTCGCTGCCACATTTCTAATAGCACCCAGGCTGTTCCATGTAAATTAGTAATCTTTCATGTAAGCCTGTCCTTAATTTTCCAATATTTTTTCTTTGCATCGTTTTCCAGCTGTATCATGTTAGAACTGACGTTTTAATTTTCTATTTTTTCCCCCAATATCTGTGTGTCATAAATGTTAACCATTTAAACACAACTGCTGAGCTGTGCAGGCAAACCCAAGAACCCCGACTGGTCTGCTTCAAGACTCTTAATCATGTCTTGGGTCACATGTGGTCCCTGACAACGACAGCAAGGCGATTACTCATTTTCCTTTCTTGAACCGATGCTTTGAGATGCATTTTTTTATTCAGTCCTTTCATGTGACAAAATCAGTTTCCTAAATGGAAATGTTCTCCGTGAAATTTAGTTATCAGAGAAATTTTTCTACCTAAAAAATATTTTTAGGAAAAGAAGATAATGTGCTCCACAAAGGTGATTTTAGCAAGAAGAGAAAATATTGTGACTTCAGCAGCAGAATTTTAAGCAACCTGATAAATTTTAAAAGCCTAAAGTCGGGATCGTCAGAATTAGCAACGAATCATTCAGACACTATGCTCAATAGCAGTCGGAAACACTCTTCAGTCTAGAGCCTTATTTAGGACTTGTGTTTTGTTTTTATTTTTTTATTTTTTCCCCCTTCGGTTAATCTACCCCAAATCTCAGCCAAAGCTTGCAATTGGGTCATAGTTAGAACTCAAACTGCCTGACGAAAGCCTGTTTAAGGGAAAAGAATTCCAAAAATTCAACACTTTGCTATGTTCTTTTTTTTTTCTTTTTTCTTTTCTTCTCTTTTTGTTGTTGTTGGAACAAAGTTGAGACGATGTGATATACTGATCGAGATTCTCCTTGCTAGCCTAGCTTCAGTCTGGCTTTTTCTTCCCTCATGCATGCTGACCTGGGAATCTTCCTTTGCCATAGCTGCGATAATCGTGACTCAGCTTACAACACCTTACATTCGCATCGCCCCTGCCGCAGGCGACGACCAACTGACAGGTCAGACGTTCAAGTATAGATGAGTCATCTTGCCCATTTCCTGCTCATTTTTCTCAGCTTTGTTTCCCCTCTACATTTCCTCCTTTGCTTAAGGCTTGTTTACAATGTTTCAGACTCTTGGTACAGACCTGTGCCCGCATTAAATTAAGTGATGTGCTTGGCCTCTTCTGTGTGCGCATTTATACCCACGCATTAAGCACAACGCCACTGCATGTTTCCATTGTGTGTTTGTCTGTTGGTTTGTTCCTTTTGAGCCTAATGTTAAACAGAATGAAATTTGCTGGACTTGCGGTAGCAATGCCATCCAACAGGGTTTCAGTCAAAATATAGAGAGACGGATGCCCCGTTATGCAAATTAACCTAAAAAGCCTTTGCAGGATGAGGGTGAGCGAGGTTTATTTTCCACCTTGTAGGGTCTAGTTTGCACGCACATTTAGCAACACACAGTCTTGAATTGGAGCCACCCAAAGCTGTTTGGGGTGACACCGTTCAAACAGCTTTTCATGTACTTACAACTGCAGCAGAGCTGACTGTATTCCTTCTAGAACCAAAGTGTTTATATAAAGCAGTGACACATCTGCAAGTCAAATGCATTGAATAATTTAGGGAAGTTTTTAAAAAATTGAATGGCTTTGAGTCATGGAGTTGAACTGCGTGCTTCTCTGTAAAAGGAAAAGCACACAGAAAGAGAACTTAGCTAAGAGAAATTAGCTTCTCCATCCATACTATCTCTAAAGGTGTATGGACATCTGCAGAAACACCTAAGGAAAGAGCCCAGTCAATTACTCCAGATCGAAGGTGAGTGGCCAGAGAACCCCAGAAGACAAATTTTTGTCCAGCAGTAAAAGCAAGCCATGGTCAAGATGTCTGATAGAATTACATGGGCAGGGTTCAAATTCTGGTCCCAGGGACATCATCGATGTTGTAGTTTGTGGCAGGTTGTAGAACATTCTGCCACTTTCCATAGAATTCCACTCCAGCAATTGTTTTAAGTGTATGCAACAAGGGAATATTCTCTAACGTTTAAAGACGGGGGGAAAGCATAGCTTAACTCATGGTAAGAATTCATAAATGTTTAAGTTGTTCTGCGAGCTTATTATTTTGGAAAATAAAAGCTACTGAGACTCTGGAAATGTACAGATTGAGTTTCGTAAGGCGAAGAAATGTAGGCTAATTCTACTTCTTCCTCCCCTGGAATTCTCTACACATTTCCAGTCCTCTGTTTTAGGGCCTGAAAGCTATAAAATTATTATTAACTGTTCTGCTTCTGTTGCTTCCAAGTTTCTTTTCAAGCACATTTCTTTTACTGATTCAAGTCCTACTTGTTACAGACTCTTTCTTACCCTGAATTTCTGAAGTGCTCTTCCCAAACAATAGAAGTGCTTAAGGGGTAGTGTCTCTCTTAACATAAGCTTTCCACTCTAAAACCTTCCTACGTAAGGACTGCACATGGCCCGTGGTCAGGTTAGGTGTCCATCGTGGAAGTAACCTGAGATCCTTGAGCAAGTCTGACCCCCAGCTGGCACCAATGTTGTCAGCTAACCATTAAAAATGGGTTGGCCCCACTATCCTTTAATAAATGCTGTGCTGTTCTCAAGCTTTGCCTGAATCTACTACTTCCATATTAAGCATGCTGTTTACTAGACATAAAGTAAGTGAGACTTCTGAAACATAGATTTCTCTCTAAAACTTGCATAATTAAGAAGATACCTCATAAATCAGCCTCCTTCCCAAAGCTTTCCAATCCAGCGTATCTTGTTACTTGGGAACTAGTCTGTGAAGGACACATATATTGCTGTACTGTATGGCTGCCATTCATTTAAAGGCTGCAGGAGATCTCCATCATTTATTTTGGTTTATTAGATATTAAAATGATGGAGTGTTAGAATAAGCCTCAAAAACCAGTAAAAAAAAAAAAAACCTACTTCTGATCTTTTTCTTTTTTTTAGTATTTACCGCTGGTTTTAATGATGGTTAATCTAACCCAGATAAAATCAAAATCAAGTAATATTTCTTTTGCCTTTTCCATTTGCATCAGCCATCAACTTTGATAGCGGTAACACTGTCTTTTTTAATAGATTTATTCATGAGTCATACTGCAAGCTTGAGGCTTAATGTGTTCAATCACTGATCTGACATTTATTGAGCACCTTCTGTGTGCCAGGTATAGATCTACTGACTTTTATAAAGAGCTTTACTCTGGATGGTTATGCAGGCTCTGGCATCAGGCATTTTGCATTAGTCACATCAAAACCCATGTACACACATGCTCTTCGGAGTGAAAACTTACCGTCATGCTCGTCATTTAGCAGTTAATAAAAGACAACAGTTTTGTAACTAATGGGCGAAAAGGACATGGATTTCCAAGCCTTTCTCATCATGCGGAGCAGCTTAGGAAATGGTCTCTGGGACAATTGTGAACACTGCACATCTGTGACCCATTTAACAGTTGTGATTTTGTTTATTCAATCAATATCGTCCCTTCCAGAAGCCAACAGGAGACACATAAGGGATAGATATGTTCTGAAGTGCCCTCTGCGGTATTTTTGTTCATTCTGTTGTATCTGTGCTGACATCATACTTCTACAAGGGCTGCTCAAGGCTGTACTTATACTAGGAAGCTTTAGGGAGATAGTTCTCTGCAACATAGTTCCTTCGTCCCAGAACATGACACGTGAAGCTTGAGTTTTCCCTGGCATGGGTGGGCCCTCACTCACTTGCCTAACAAAGAACACAAGCGCCCTGGTGACCTGATGTCGGCACCAGGACTGTGCCAGACACAGCAGAATTCTCCTAGATTTAACTGATCTGATTCATTGAGCAAAGGCAGATCAGTCCGCAGACCACTAGTACATTGGATGAGCAGGCCTGTCACTGCGCTGAGGAGTGTCTTTAAATTTGTCGTACTCAATCAACAGTGAGAATACATCATTATGCAACATACACAAATATACTGACACATTAGTTTAACTGAAGCAAAGACCTTAGAAACCATACTGCTAAGGCTACTCACTGAGTAAGATGCACTCTGATGTGTTCTATTCTGTTCCATCTTATTCTGTTTCTTAAAAAATTCTAGTCACTACCTACTGATTTCATTTCCCACTCTTGGGTTGTAACCCACAGCTTTAAAAATGCTTTACTCAACCACTGGATTTAGGAGATTATAAAAGGAAACAGAATATGTAACTGGAATAAAGGTACTATCTACCTCAAAACCACTCTAAAGAGTGCACACAGAGAAAGTTCTAGAAACTGGAAATACTTCTGGTTTCCACTTTGTTTCCTTTATTATGTGATTAATTGTCTGCAATATAGTACTGCTTTAGGAAGAAAATTAAAAGCTGTATACACTAGAAATTTCTCTTCAAGATCTTTTAGTTAATTTTACAAATATCTGTAGGCTGTTTATTTTATATGAAGATATTTCTGTTTATGATTTAATAACCCAGCCAACTCTGAAATGCTGTAGAGAATGTTTTCCTTAAACAAATTTTTTATCATCCGTTTTGGTTCACCCATACATCTAATATGATAAAATCGGTATCTTAGAATATTTATAAACAAAGTGGCTTCTGGGACTCAAGTACAGATCAGATATAGCAGAGCATGTAGAATTACTCGCTAGATATAATTAGTACTGGAGGAAAAAAAGAGAGAGCGAGAACTGGCCAACAATTATTCCCACACCGTTTTAAGTTTTGAAAAATATACATGTAGCATATGTCGGTATTGTCAAAGGTAAACACAGCTGGACATTAAAGCTGTAAAAACAGATTTTATTCAGCAACTAGCGACTGTAGGGGATAGAGGTGGGCTCCATTTTATTCAGTAACTAGCGACTGTAGGGGATAGAGGTGTGCAGATGGGACCGGTGTTTTAAAAGGAGAACGAGGGGGTAGGCAGGATGCAAACAAGGGCTCAGTGGAGTCAGGGCAGTGAAAAATTACAGCCATCAGGAAGGGTTTCTTGGTACATAAGATCCCCACCTGGTTTGCTTACTGGCGTTTATCCAAGTTGGGTTGCTGCCCTCCCCTAGGAGCTAGGAAACGGGCCCTGTCTTCAGGTGTCACTGGAACAAACCCTCAGTTCTTTGGGCAGCCTCGAGTTTCCTCAGGCAGACATTTTAAGGGGGATCAGATCATCTAAGGATACAGCCTTGAATGGTTAGAAACCATCAGTGTTCAAGTCTTGACAGGCCAAGTTTGAGGACTAGGGGAGGTAGAGTTCAGAGGAGCTGGCTGGAATTTGGTCACAGAATTTTGCCAATGTGTAGGCAAAGTGATCATGAGATAAATTCCAAAGAATTTCTTTTTCTCCTTAATGTAGCTCTTAAAACAAATAGAGTTTTGTTTTATTTATTTATTTATTTAGGAGCATGTACACGTGGGGGTAGGGGCAGAGGGAGAAGGGGAGAATCTCAAGCAGACTCCTCTCAGAGGCAAGCCTGACACAGGGCTTCATCCAATGACCCTGAGTTCATGATCTGACCCAAAGTCACAAGTTGGACGTCACTGACACCTCAATGGAGTTTCTTTTCTTTTTAATGTAAAGTCTAAACCATGGAAGTCCCTGAATTCCATCCCACTGAAGAAGTCAAGCCTCTGAATGTACGGGAACCTTCTTTGTTCTGGGCTCTGTGCTGGAGACTTGCACAGGCCTTCTTTCACTGAGAGAACACTATCAGTCTTCTCAGCTGAGAAAAGGAAACACAAAGGGATTAAACACCTCCACGGGCCCCAAAGGACTGCAATGCAGTCAAGTCAGGGAGAGAAATCAGATTCCAGGCCTTGTGACTTGAGCCCTGGGCTCTTCTAACCTCAGCGTCTGTTTGAACTTCTCCCTCTTAACCCTCCGTGCCCTCCACGCTCCCCTCCGTCCCTTCCTGGGCCCCTCAGGCCTCACTTACTTCCCACCTGGCCCGGACGCCCCACACAGCCCTTTCGGAGGGGGGGGGGGTTATGACACCTGGATGCTCTGGGCCCTTTGCCCCCTTGCCTTCACCACCTATCATCCTGGATCCCAGCCTGAGAAATCCCATCACCTGCTTACCTGGCTCCTATCTTCACACTCCCAAGTGTTGCTTGACAAATGACAGAACAGGCAGAGTAATTCTACTTGAGGTTGGTGCTTTTCCCCTCACCTTGATGTCTCCCGCTGATCAGTGAATGTCCCCTGCATACAGTTATAGAACACTGCCCTCTGCTCCCACCCAGCTCTTCCCTCAGCCCCGAGCCCGAGACAGCCAGCTCAGACCTCCCCTTCCATTGCTGTGCCCTCTGTCTTAGGCAGGCTGCCCTCTGCCAGCCATGGCACGTTCGGCCTTCCTCACAGCCCAGCGGGTCCTAGCTGTTGGGTCACAGAAGCCACCATAATTGAGGTTCACCAGCAGCAGCCCAAGGAGATTTCTCAGACCTTCACTGATAAGTGGAATCTGTAGCAAAGATCAAATTTAAGTATACCCTGAAGCCCTAACACCATCTTTCCAGAACATGTGTTTCTCCTGCCATCTTTACAAAGAATAAAGGAGAGTGCTAGATCCTATTTGTCTCAACTCATGGATTTTGAGCCCTAGGCAAGGGCTGACACTAGGCAGGAAGCCGAAATTAGGATCTAAATTTGGTGGTGACTGTAGGGGGAGGTACATGGGGAAAGGTAAGGACCTCAAATCCTTTGTTCCATAGATGCTCATTAGTCAGATGCCAGAGACCGTCCGCAGTGGAAACCCTATACATTGTCTAATCCAGTCGTTCTCAAACAGTGCTTTGTGGGTTTCCATGGGATTCCTCTCACACAGGCTTCTGGGCTGGGCACCAGCTCACGTTAGAAGAGTTATGGGTAGCATGGCAGTGGGAACATGGGCTTGAGGACTAAATCAGTCAGGTTCAAATCCCAGCTGTGTCACCTACCAGCAGAGTGATCTTGGGCAAGTTACTTCAGCTCTCTGTGGCTCAGTTTGCTCATCAGTGAAATGGGAGTTTCAGTTTTACTCACAGTAAAGTTGTGAGGATTAAATGGAGCAAGGGAAGTACTTAGCAAGCCCTCAATAAATGTGACCTATTAGTGTTTTTCTGCCTTAACACACTCTTCAATTATGGGAACAACACAAACCCTTTTATTCCTTCATTGATTCAGCAAGCACATGTTTCCTGAGTGTCTGCTACATACGGTAGACATTGTGCTCAGCTCTTAGGATATGCCAGTGAACAAAGCTTATAAAAACTCAGGTATACTGAACAGTTGTATCCTACATCTGTACTGACCTCATCCCCAGCACCTATAATAGAGGTCTTTCTCTCTACATAAAAATATATAAATATAGGAGTGCCTGGGTGGCTCAGTGAGTTAAAGCCTCTACTTTCGGCTCAGGTCATGATCCTAGGGTCCTGGGATCAAGCCCCACATCGGACTCTCTGCTCCATGGGGAGCCTGCTTCCTCCTCTCTCTCTTTGCCTGCCTCTCTGCTTACTTGTGATCTCTGTCTGTCAAATAAATAAATAAAATCTTTATATATATATATATACACATATATATGTATATATATGTATATATATATTTATATGAGTGCCTGGGTAGCTCAGTCGGTTAAGCAACTGCCTTGGGCTCAGGTCATGATCTGGGTTCCTGGGATCGAGTCCCACATTGGGCTTTCTGCTCAGCAGGGAGCCTACTTCTCCTTCTTCCACTCTCCCTGCTTGTGCTCTCTCTCTGACAAATAAATAAAATCTTCAAAAATCTATAGATATAAAAATATATCCAGACGTTTTCACTATCATTTATATACTTAGCTCTGCCACTTGCATTTTACATTCAATAACTGATGATTTCTCCTTCAAACCAATACATATCAATCTTAAGACATTCGTTTACCAAGTTGAAGATTGTTCTTCTGTAGGGCCATGTGATGATCTTTTCACTCAGTCCCTTGTTCAGGGACATTCATATTTTCACCATTTTTTTTTTTCCTGCTAACAACAATAATCACCACCACAAACTGGAATAAATAACTGAAATATACAAAATAAAATTAATAGCTGGATAAATAAAATAACTGGAATAAAATAAAATAAAATAACTGGAAAAAATAAAGTAAAATAAATAACTGGATAAATAAAATAAAAAATTGGATAAAATAAAAAACTGGAATAAAGAACCTTGTATGTGTTCTTTCCATTATAACATTTATTTCTCAATGATTCCCAAATTGGTGTCAAAGGCCAAGTTCATTTTTTATGTACAATCCTTTCCTTCCACATTGTAGCAATTCATCCCCAAGTACCTGCTAAGCACCCCTTCTCCCAGCTCCACGTGCTTTGATGCTTACCACTTCATGCTTCCAATATGGTGCGTGAAGATGGGATTCTCCTGACCTTTCCCAAAGACAGGCATCCTGGCCTATGGTCATTGGCCATTTGCATTTCTTCTCTGTTCGTTCATACTTATTCCCATCAGTCACTCTTGTTTTGACTCCACAGTGTCTTTTGGCTTAAAGAAGTTTGCATTTTCAAATAATCAATATGTTCCCATGTTCCTTTATTTCTCCAAGGTTATTGTTTTGCCTGAGAAGGTGTTCACATCTCTGTGATTATTCAGCCAGTCCCCTGAATTTTAGCTCTCGAATTCATCTGGAAATGACCACTGATATGGTGTGGTGTATTGCCAAGGGAGAGGTCTAGATTTTTCCAGAGAGACAGCAGTTAGACTGGCTCTCCTGATTAAATAAACAGTGATTTTCTTACAGAACTGAAACGCCATATTGTCATGTGTTAAGATACATGTATAGATTTTGTCATGGTCCTCTTTGGGTCTTCCTACATATTTATCATAATTTTTTATTATGATGGCTTTTATGATATTTTATTACTTGATAAAACTAGAATTCTCCCCATACTCTTTGTCAAAAATCCCTCCCCACTGATGCCTCCTTGTTAACTTTATCAGTCCTTATGATGGCCTACAGCCTTAGGTGTTAACACACCTGTTGTTAACACTGATTCCACATCCGTTGCCCTGACCTCCCTGTTGTTCTCATTCCATCACTCCTCTTTTGTCATGCTTCCCCCTTCCACCTTTGCTCCCACTTTCCCCTTGCTTAGGAATATTCTCCCCCAGACATCAACTTGACTAACCCTCCTTCCTCTAGTACTTCTTGCTCAAGTCTACCTTCTCAACAAGGTCGGCCATGAATACTCACCCTTCTTCCTACTGCAGCCTTCCATGAGATCTCTCCCCATCCTCTCCTCACAATTTGTCCCCTTAGGCTGCTACTTTCTTCCTTTTTATAACTTTCCTCACCTTATGTGCTTACTTCTATTTGCTCCCGTCTTTCCCCTCTCATAGAATACAAGCCCTTGAGGACAGGAATCTTCATGTGCTATTTTGTGACATATCGTAGGCCCTGAGAAGTTGGTCAAGTTCACACTGGGCAGTCAGGTTCAAAAAATGCCACTGAGGTTCTCACTGGGATCTTAACAAATCTAAATATTATCCTGACTGTAGAAATATGGTAAATCTCTCCATCAATTCAAATCTTATTATAAGACTTGTAATACAAATTTGGAGTTTTCTGCATTACCTGGCCTTGTAGTTCTCCCTCTAAAAATGTATTCTAAGTTCAATGGCATCTCACCTTCTTGTGGCCATCACACCAGTCTGGACCACTACCCACACATTTTAAATACTCTCACGGATCCTTGTTGACTCATTTGCCACATGGCAGCTGGACTGACTTTTGGAAATTGAAGTCTCATTCTATCACTCCTCTTCTTAATGCCCTTGTATAGCTTCCTACAGCACTTGCATAAATTCTAAACGTCATGTTGTAGCAAAGTAGGGGGCGCATGGTCTGGCTCCTCTCACACCTGGCCCTTGCCTTCCAACACTTCCCACACTCAGTGCTGATCTTCTTTCTCATCAAAGAATCAAGCTGGATCCCACACCAGCAGTTTGCACTTCCTTTTCCCTCAGACTGAAACTCTAACCCTAATCTTCATATTTCTAGCTCCTTCTCAAAGTTCAGAATTCAGTGTGGAGGTTCTTCCCTCAGAGAAGCCTCCCTAGACCACCATACTGAAACACAATGCCTTGTTGGCCCCAGGCCATTGCCCTGCCCATTACTCTGCTTCTTTGTGCAGTTGCCAATTACTGTCTCCTCCCAGAAGGAGGGGGAGGCAGGGCTCTGTCTCTCTGTCTTATTCCCAGTATAGCGCATGGGCACCTAGCAGGTGTTCTACATTATTTACTGAACAGTTGATGACCTTTCTTGTTAAATTTAGTCCCAGATATTTTATAGCTTTCCCATATTGTTAGTAAAGTTTGAATAAATTTTCATGAGAACTAGAAACTTTTGAATCTTTTTATTTTGCTTACTTTGGACTGATTTTATGTTAGTCACAAAATTCATCTCTTCTTTAAAAAAATATAAATATAAATGTGTGTGTGTATTTGATTCAGTAGACCTTTGCACTGCAAATAAAACAGATCCATAGTTTTCAACCTATTTTTAAAAAGTACAACTTTAATCAGCCATTTATTTTAGCAAGAAAGATTTAATTTTAATTTAATTGTCTTAGAGAGTGGCCTACCCACTCACACCAACATTGTCTGTTTCCTCCCACTTCCTAGACTGCATCTGACCACTTCTCTACCTCCACCTGTCAGACCCAGCCAATGGATCTTTGGTACTCTTTAGCAACAATAAGCTGGGACAGGCTTAAGTGCAGATAGGCTGCATTTGCCCTTCTATAAACCAAGGGTTCTCTATTTGTAAATGAAGTGGTAACTAAAATTGTATTTTAACCATACTGAGGAGCTCAGAGGACTGAATACAGCTTGAAGATGGTGTGATTGTTTCCTGAATTTGAGCTTAGTCAGTGGCAGGAACAACAAGTGCAAAAGTTCAGTGGTGAAAAGTAGCATGACGAAGAATGAAATATTACCAAAAAAAAAAAAAAAAAAGTCCCTCGTGGCTGGAGAGCAGAGAACATCCTGCAAAAAGGATGTGTTATTAGTGGTCAACTTGTACAGACAGACAGAGGCCAACTGGGACCTCAGAAGTTACATAAAGGACTTTCATGTTGATCCTACAAGCAATGGGCAGCCATTGAGGTATTTTCAGGGGTGGACAGGTTCAAGTTTGCACTGTACACTTCAGCCACACTAGAAACATTGGAGGGCAGATGAAATAGGCTAAAGATTGGAAGAAAACTCTAAGAAATGGAAGATTGTCCAGCAGCCTAGGAAAAAAAGAACAGAGGGAATGGGTATGAACAGAAGAGCTAAATGCCAGCAAACAGATAGAGTGTCAGCTCCAGCCCTGGGGTCTTGATAATCTGCAGTCAGCATGGAAGAGCACATGGTAGGGAATTTAAGCGACAAGTTCAAACATATAGAAGGAATGCTCTAAGTACCTTTGAGATGGAATGGTTTCATTCAACCTCTTGCGTGAGTTACCCACTTCATTTATTTTGAGAGCTATTTACCAGGGTATTCATATGAATCAAAATTGACAAAGAACATAAAGGATAATAAAACTCAGCAATATTATTTGAACATATGGTCACTCAGATAAAATCTCACCACTGTTCGCTGCAGACACTTATATTTTGTTCTTTTAAGAGTTCAGTCATTAGACTCATAAAATGTTGTGTTGAAGACTGTTAATTTTGTCGACTAGGAAATATATGTAGAAATATTTTTATCTACTACTACAGGGGCTCTATTTCTTTTATCTTGATACTTTCTACAACCCGCCACTCAGTGCTTGGTACTTCAAAGACACTCAGAGACCAGCTATAAATTTCTGGTGGAATGAATTCATGTGTAAAAGTTAAAATTCCCTTAAAGGCATGAACCAATTTCCACACCCCAGTTTTGTTTTTTTTTTTTTAAGAAAAATAATATCTGTACCACAGAGGAGCCCCCAGCTATGGCTGCCATCAGGAGAAATGGGACTCGGGGAGACAAGGACTGGGCCAAGTGTCACACAGCCATCCCATGGTTAGGTTTTGTTAGCAAGTGGGACATGCAGTTCCAGTCTGATAGAACTAAGTTATAACTTTGCCATCGCTGAAATACTTAGCTTTAGGGAGATAGGCTCTGCCCAGCTCCCAACATGTCCACTGTCCATACTGTAGGAGAGAAGTGTCACTCATTCATCCTTTATGTGAAGAGCTTCTTGTCCTCTTGAGAAGCTTGATGTGTAATTAGCTCTGTGTTAAGAGATGCAGAGAATTCAAAATCCAAAAAGTGCAATGTTCCTCTCAGGGATACCAAGGATCTTTGTTAAAACCAACATCAACAAACAAACAAAAAACCCAACATAAACTGTTGCCTAATTATTCCACACGCAAAAAAAAATTTACTAGTATCTTGAACCATGTGTAATAATGGTAAATGTTTAATGAAATAAGTTGACATATATTCAGCTGTGCTCCAAAAAATAGTACCTGTATGATAGATTCTATCTCAGTATCAGGAGCTTTGATTTAATCTTGAGAGAGAATTTTGGGTAAAAATAAAGGGAAGATAATGCCCCCTTTAGGCTTCCTTATAAATAAAAATAGCCAAACTCTTCATTTAAGCTGATAATCCATTTATTGGAAACAGTGGCTGAATTAAAGCTACCATTTTCCAATTAATCAGGTAGCCTCATTTTTCAGGTATATTATCATATCAATATGGGTGACTAGCACTTCACAAGCCCCCTTATCTTGGGCACTCTCTTTTCAAATAGTGAAGGGGGAGATGTATATACTACACATCAGTGCTGTATATACTTTGGCCATGGAGGCCAATATGGAAGGTTAGTGAGGGGAGAATTTGGTTGGAATTTTAGCATCTCTTATAAAGGTTGCTTGAGGATTCTAAAAATTTCCTTTTCCGCCGCAAAGAATGTAAAGTGAGAGGAAATTTTTATTCTTTCTGCAGCACCAGCTGAATGCATTTTAATGGGCTGTAGTGTCACTGGTGATTTATTACCCCTTTTTGTTCTTTTATGTGTTATATTTGTCATTTTGCTATGGCAGTTTCATCTATAAAACAGTATAGTTACAAGAAAATGGTGAGGGGATACAGGACTGCCATGGGAGATTCTGTTGCTTTTTCCTTGTCATTTTGGGGAAGGAAATACTGAGTCAAATGTCAAGCATTTAGTTTCAGAAATAATATATTTTAAAAGATGTATATTGCACCAAAATAGTATTGTTTTCCATTTTTGCTACATAAACTTAAGAATTTCTGTGTAACGATTTTCAATATAAGAGAACAACTTCATTTTTCAATATCCTTTTGTGTTTTCCCTTCTATCAGCAGGGTGATAAAGGAAAATAAAACAATGTATTTAACTGTCTTTTATTTGCTTATGGCATAGAGCATTCTGTCTTGAAAAGAGCAAATTGAAATTTTATATTTTAGGAAACTTACCTTTTAATTTCAATATGAATCTAGGGCATTGTACAGGTCCAACACAGATGCTGCAATAAAGTTTTGAGCTCAAAATAAACCAAGTCTTTGCTAAGAGATTCAATACGTTGTGAAAAAGCAAGTGCATACAGTTTGAAAAATAATTCAAGATTTTTGCATGAAAAATTTCATATTGATGAGTTGAATTTCCTTGCCTTTTTTCTAAGGAAAGATACTTAAATTTTATAGTGAAATTAAGTTAATTCATCCTTGATATGAGTAAACATGGAAAAGTCCTGGATATTTTAAAAATATTTATCAAAATTGAGTGACACTGTCTATTTCTCTAGGTCTTTCTCTTCAACCTAGTGTACAGCACAGAACCAGACACATAGTAGATGTTCAAAAGCATCTACTTGTTGATAGATACCAATCCTGTTATTCTGATTTTCATTTTTTGCTTTAGACAAATGTCACTACAATTTAGAATATAAGGCATCAAGATTAATTCTGACAGTTTTAGGTGTAAGGCATCTGTGAAATTCATTCAGAATTTGTAGGCAAAGGGCCATGTTCTGCTGTCGTGCAATTAACTTTTTGGTTGGCTTTGAACTAATCTCTTTTATAAATAAGTATCTTTAGAATACTGTAAAATACTTATCATTTGTGAGAGGGGGTTTTTTACAACATCTGTAGATGTGATCGAATATACATACTCAGGATGGAAAGGAGTCAGAAATTCCTTCATGATCTTGACACAGCACGATAGAGAAGAAGTAGCAGATCAAGAAAACATTGAGGGTAGATCTAGAATGAATAAATGTCCCTTTCAAAGAAAGAATTCTTATTCTAAATGCCTTTTTGACCTTGTAAAAGAATCAGGGGACAATCAGGATGGGCCAGTGAAAGGAGAAAAGCACAGTCCTTCCAACAGGGACAGATTTCATTTTCCATCTTGACAATATTGGTCAATGCCAAGACGTGTTCATCAGTGACTCCAGTGGGCTAAGAGGAAGGCCTAAAGTCTTTAAAAAGAAGGGCTTCTAAAATTCTAGCAGGTTAAAATTTCCCAACCACACACCCCAACACACAAACACACATACATCCACACAACTTTTAGAAATGTCATAGTTGCCAAGGTGAGAGGATTTTGGGTGATATCCAATTCGTTCTCAAACCATGGCATTTCTAGCTTGGCCACCATTCATTCTTTTTCTTTTCTTTTACTTTTTTTCTGAACAGAAAACACATTTACTTTTTATTTGTAAATAATGTCAAACTTTAAGTTGCAAAAATAAAAATATCACAGAGAATACTGGTATAGCCTTTATCCCATTCATCTGTTGGAAACGTTTTACCCTATTTGTTCTGTCATTTGCTCTCTCCCCACACCTGTGTGCCCACACACATATGGTTTTTTTCTGAAGGATTCGAGAACAACTTACCCATGTCATGACCCTTCACCCCTAAATATTTGAGTGCATACTTGCTAAGGATAGGGATATTCTATTATATAATCATACTAGAGTTATCAACGTAATGAATTTACTCTAACTCATTATTTTCTTATTCCAGTTTGCCAAACCTAAAATGCTTTTTGCGACATTTCCCTCCTCCACTACAGGATGTAGTCTAGGATCAGTTTTTTTATTTGGTTTTATATCTGGTCAGGGTTCTCACTGTGGGAAGGCTGTGCTAGGGGCCAGGGGAAGAGAGGTTGCTCTTTTTGGTGGAACTGTAGTGTTTTTCTTGCCACTTTCCCATCTCATATGCTTGTCAAATGGGAATCCATGATTTCATGGAGGTACAGGACCAAGGGGCTATCACTTTCCTTGCTGATAAATCAGTCAAAACAGTATTTTTATTAAAAATTAGTATGTCCTTGAGTAAAATGCAACATCTGCATGCTTTATTTGAAAAGAAGAAATTTCCTGCCAGTAGTAGATCACTTAGGATACACCTTGGGTGCTCATTGTCTCATCTGCCCTTACGGGTATAAGCGATGGGAAAGTATAAGAATCACGGTCCCTTTGACCAGCTCATGAGTAACAGTGAGTTGAGGGCCCTCAGGTTTAGACTTCAGGACATTTTTAAAACCACATGGTTTCCCAGGGCAGTTTTGAAACATATCTGACAGGAATCTTGGCCTAATGAATCTCTGCACCAGATTTTAGCAGGGTGGTTCACGTTAAGAACTCCGGATCCCAGTGCGTATAATTTAGAAAATATTCACTTTAATTTTTGTTTGTTTGTTTGTTTGTTGCATTTACTTTAGATAAAATGTAGTGAGTCCAAAGTCCAGGCTTTGGGGGAGGGGGAGCGAATCTCTTAAACTCTAAATCTCAGTTTCCCTATCTCTAAAACAGAGAGGTTACTTTTCTTAGCCTCATGGTAGGCCTTGGGAGAAGGAATACAATGACAGATACAAAGGACCTGCACCAAGCAGGCTCAGGGTAAAGAGGAGGAATTGGCAGTTGCTGGTAACTTCCTTTATGCACCGCTGTTGTTATTCCAATAGAAGATTGTTTTAGGGCCCTCTGGTCTTTCAAGAGAACTAGGTAATTAATCGGGGCCACTGCCACTCCCAAATTTGAGAGCTGCAGCCCCTCTGAGAGGCTCCAAATTGAACTTTCTGGGAAATGAATGGATTTCTTGACACTATGGAGGGTGTTATTTACATGGACACCATGTGCACGCTCTGGTCTCCAGGAGCACCAGAGCGTGAGAGGAACGTTATTATTCCATCACATGTCAAGACCTGTAATGAGTCCCCCACAGATGATATTTTCCATTTGCCTGTCTTTGGGATATAAACTGCATCAGCATGGCCCAGGCTATTGTCGTGCTCCTGGCAATGATGGTGATGATGATAATGATGAAAAAGTTACTGCATTTTCAAAGACAACTGCTTTATTTGAAGCAGTAATAGCCCAAAGCAGTGTATAACCTACTCTGCTCTTCCCTGTAGCCCTGCACCACAGAATAAATGCCAGGCTCCCTTTATTGTCCTGGCCATTTGGGGTTCCTTTGTTCCTCACTGTCCTTGGTTTAAATGTGGACACCTCTCTTTGATCCGTTCTCCAGGGGGCACTAGACGACTCACTTTAATAGAACTCCATTAAGAAAGCTTATAGATTATCGCATTGAATAACGTTTTTAGACATTAAATATGAAGTTGGAAAAATACAGAGTGGTTCTGAAGTTTTCTTTCACATGCTGTTTTCATTTAGGAGAGTAAATAACTATCTCAGAAACAATCTTTGCAAGTAAGCCTGGCACCTGACCTGGAGTTAACAAATGGCATCTGTTCAGAACATCTATCCATATCTTTGATGAGTTTTCCATTTACTCTAGTAAATATTCAAGCAATACATCAATTTAGCGATGTAATTGATGTTTAGTTTAATTTACTTATTGGTATTGCTAATGATGCAATTATTAATTGTGCTTTATTATTAATTATAATGGTTTACTCAATTGGAGCTCTTGGTCAGAGCTCATACCAACATATCAGCTTTTGCCTGGGATTTTACTGGTCTTTGCAATGGTTTAATTTTACTTATTATAACAAGATTATATATGACTTCAGAGTAAACATGATGGGAAATAAAGCTATCTTTAATATTACCAATTTGATGGGTTCTCCTTATATGTCTTTGAATAATTTCCATAGACACAAGTGCATATTTATGTACATGTATGCAAGCACAGACACACATGTGGAGACCTCATCAAGAGTGGGCTACCTGTGTCTTTTAGCCAGTGCAGGGGCTTAATAGAGAGAATTTTCAGATTTCTACCTTGTTTCTTCTATGAGTAGTGAGGAAATTAAAAAATACTTCTAAAGTAGGGTCATAGAAATCATATAACCATTTTATTAAACCAAGTTATGGTTTGAAATATGTTGACATTATCTTATTACAAGTTTCCTTCTCTCTCCCTCTCTCTCTTTTTTTTTTTCTTTCTAAAAAGCCCAGACCATTGTCATTGTTCTCGAGCAAAAATTTTGGCTAGTTTAAAGACTTCTAAAACAAATTCCATATATGATGGTGAAAAATGGTCGATAGCTACTTAGTCATTGCAAGTATTGAGTTCATAGCACTTTATTCTTGACAGATACTCATTTCCTGTCTCTCTGATATGTACCCAGTTAACTTCCTTGTCATTGATGGATATATATTTCACTTCTTTGGTGCTGAACATATAACATTTTGCCACTAATATTTATTTTCATGCTCTTTCTTTCTATTAATCTCATTTCATCATTGATGAAAGTTTGGTCAGTGAATTTACTGGTAAGGACTTTGATCTGTCATCAGCATACTGAAAAAACACTTCTTCTGTATACTGGCTGTCTCTTGGTGTGCTCAGTGGAACTGATGTTCAGACATGTTCCTTCAGTCTCGGTATATTTTCTGGATGCCCATGGAAGGTCATCTGATAGTAGCTGCAGGTGCCTGTTTCCATCATAATCCCCTCACTATATCCTGGGGAGCAGTGGAGGAAAGACCACAACACTGGGCCTCTTGTCTTTACTTACTTCCACTTCCCCTTGTTTCTCTTGTTTCTTTTCTTTTATATCCTTTGTGCTCTCCAAGAACTTCAACATAAATGGGAGAAGAAGAGGCAAGTTATGAAAAGAGTACAATTCAGAATGTGATTAATCGTGAGAGATCTGTGATGCAGTATAGCTGTTCTCATATGAACTGCAGATAAATAATAAGATACTAGGCTAGGTCAGAGGAGCACCAAAAAAGTCAAAACAGCTTTTTTTTTTTTTTTAAGATTTTATTTATTTATTTGACAGAGAGAAATCACAAGTAGGCAGAGAGGCAGGCAGAGAGAGAGAGAGAGGAGGAAGCAGGCTCCCTGCTGAGCAGAGAGCCCGATGCGGGACTCGATCCCAGGACCCTGAGATCATGACCTGAGCCAAAGGCAGCGGCTCAACCACTGAGCCACCCAGGCGCCCCATCAAAACAGCTTTGTCTCAAGGAACTCATGGTAGCATGTGATACAAAGAATTTACTAAAATGACTGAACTAGAAGTTGAAAGTAAGTTCTATGCAAGAGGGGTTAAGCAAGGTTCTATAGTCATTCAGCAGGACAGAAAATACTTCCTACAAAGCAATCAAGAGCTATATTTGGGCTAGGTGACCTTTGAAAGATGGGCGTGATTAGAACCAATGGAAAGTGAGTAGGGAAATGGAAAAGAGTGGCAGGAGTCCTGAGAAGGGAAATATTGGATGTATGGGGAAAACTGAACATGTCCATTGGGTTGGAACGTAGATAAAGGAAAGTATTTTTTAAAAAGGACATACAGTTAGGGGAAGGGGTTGGAGCCAGCCCATGGAAGTCCTCGATTACCTTTTGAAAGAAGTGTTAGGAAACTCTTGGGTTCTATGTTGTGTTTTTAAATGAAAGAGTGACCCGATTAGAGTAATTCTTTAGGAAGACCAGTATGGCTGCAGTATGTGAAGGAGACTGGATGGGATGTCTACGTGGAAGTCAAATACAAAAGTCCAGAAGGAAAATAAGCCAGGTGCGTGGCAAAGGGAATGGAGAAGAGATGAAGAAAGTATAGCAATTTTTTACCTTTCAAGATGGGTAGGGTGGTGAGAACTGACCTGTCTAATGTCAAGTAACTCTTCTTCAACCCAAGGATAGAGAGTAAACCGCCTTTGAAATATATTTCATTCTCATGTGCTGAGGGTCAAAACGCCTTGTATATACAACCAAAACTCATTTACTTGCTCTAACTTTTGTTGAGTACATGCTACATTCTAGGCAATAAGAATACAGAGAGGAAAAGATACAACTTTTCTCTGTAGAAACTTGAGCTCCCGTTCTTGTTCAAAAATTTTCCTCATACCAATACAGATCACATATGGTCATGATTCTCTTTATAGATACCTCCTATGTGTTTTAAGAGATTCATTCAGTAAAGACTTCCCAAATGACCACTGTGTTAAAAGCATTGTGTTAATCACTAGAAGTCAACTGTGGATAAGAAATACTCCTTACTTCTGAAAAGCTCCTGTGGAAGACTATATCAGGGTACCTGCTGGTCTGCTCCTTGGTTAGATAAATGATCTGAATCCCTTGTCTCTTTTTACATTGTCCTTCTTTTCTTCCCTGTTGGCCATTTGTGTTTCTTTTCTTTGATTCCTTTACCTGTTTCTACCTTGACCAGGATATTGTGCTCTGCAAGTCATTCCTCTGGTTCATTTCTAAGTAACACGAGCTGTATTACCAGGCCTTTCTTTTCTAAACTTAGGCACGGAAAGTCCTGTGTCCTCATATATTTATCCTATTCTTTCAGGATTTTAAATTTCTCTATTGCATTCTTCTGTACTACTGTTGTTTGCTTGTTATCCTTCTTCTCTTAGGCTCTTCTCTTTATACCTGACCAAGATGATTTTTAACTTGAGTCTTGTCATTCAGAGAGTTAGCAGTAGTCGCCCAAGTTTGCTGTGTCAGTCAGGAAGGTTCCAACGCAGTGAAACGGGAGTGAGCTTCACAGACATGCCTGGACCCAGCGTGTAGCTCCTTCCCCTTTGCTTCTCACTGTCAGGACAAGCTGCTTATCCTGATTGTTTCTGCTGCCTTAGTTTCTTCATTTGTAAAATGGTGTTGATTACCCCTCGTGGTGAAATAGTAAATAAAGTTATATAAGATAACTAGCACATAAAGTAGGACTTCCAAAAGGTCAGCCTTCTTCCTTCCTATGGAATATAGTAGTAGCAACTGGGCACTCTGGTGGCATTCCTTAAATTCCTTTGCAATTAGGGATCTCTTCCAATCTCTACTAACTGGAGACTCATAAAACTAGGGCTTGATTCCATGAGGTTTTGCCTCTTAATTTTGTAAAAGAATCATTTAAAACAGTACAGTGAAAGAAATTTGCTAACTGATAAAGATATCAATATATCAGAAGGTGTTTTAAAATTAACAGTCCAATTAAATATTTTTCTTATTCTGCCATTGTCTGTGAAAACCTTCCTTCACAGATATTTAGGACCAATGAGGTTCTCAAGTGGGAGCTTTTCTTCATGCTGTGTAGGGAATCACCTAGGGTGTTACTTAGACCTTTGATCTTGAGTCCCTGGAAAACCTAGTCATCTTTATGTTTCATAAGTTCTCTCCAAATGTTCTTAAACTCTCTATGAATGGAGAACCTCTGTTTAGAAAATATTGAATAGAATGGCAAAATGAATATAAGTCTTGTTTATTAAAGAACCCCATTGTTTAAGGAAAAGCTGTATGTTTACTGAGTGAGTATGGGGGGATTACATGACCCCACCCACTCCTTGATCCCAGGAAACCTCATTACATTTCTGAGGATTACCTTTTAGCCATGTGAACAACATATCATATTTCTGCCTTCAGTTTGCTAGACTCTGTACATTGTTTGAATCTCAAAAATACTGATTCTTTTTTTTTTTAAAGATTTTATTTTTATTTATTTGAAACAGAGAGAGAGAGATCACAAGTATGCAGAGAGGCAGAGGCAGGCATAGAGGAGAAAGCAGGCTCCCCGCTGAGCAGAGAGCCCGATGATGCGGGCCTCAATCCCAGGACCCTGAGATCATGATCTGAGCCAAAGGCAGAGGCTTAACCCACTGAGCCACCCAGGCACCCAAAAATACTGATTCTTTTAGTAAGCATGTAGACTCTATTAGGTATACTCACTTCTAGATAAAATAGGGAATGGACAATTTTAGGCAGCCACAAAAGCTACAGGGGGCTTTGACAAACATATACACAAAGAACTACTTCTTTGTGCAAGAAGCTGTAGTGATTCTTTCTCCCAGAGGAATTATTTCTAAGAGCTAAACATAAGCTAGCTAGACCGTGACCCATGACACAAAGTCTGAAAACAAATTAGAGGGACAGCAGATTTTTATTTTAATGCCCCTAAACTTTAGTTTCAGACAAAACTCACTCTTAACAGGAGTATCCTCCAAAAACATCCACTGGCATTCCCTTCATGGATTATTCACTTTGTATGAAAAGTGAACACAGCTGATACCTTCTTATTGACAAGTTGTTTCCTCATTTTATGACTTGACCATGATTTGAGAAATGCAAATGGAAAAAATAAAGCTATTTCATCAGAATAGTAACAGCACTAATAATTCTCTTGAAACTTTTAGTGCCCAGATAGTAAGTGATAAGGCTTTGATAGATCATCTTCCCCACAGGATGTTGGCCACATCAATAAATGAAAGCAGTAACTGTCATGAAATTAGAACAAAAATAAAAAAGTAGATTAATTTTTTAGAGACAGTATATATCAAACAATCCAGTATCTCAGTTTTATATGAGAAATTATATTTGTGATTATTACTTGTAAGCCGTACGCATTCTGCATGCCCTACGGTGGAAATTAGGGACAAAGGAAGAGTTATAAATTCAAAAGCATAATCAGGTTACAAATAATACATAAAGTGTGAGTGTAGATGATTCCAGAGTAGTTGATTGACTTTGCATTCCCAGGAAGAAAAACAATGGTATGTAATTTAAATGAAAAATCTTGTAGATGTTTTGCGATTATGTATAATGTTAAAGGGACAGCTGAGAAAACTAAAAACAGACTGCAAGGAATTCTAATTTTCTGTACAAGACATGAATGAGCTGTCTCATGGTCCTATTTAAAACCAGGGTGTTGCTATTTTTAAGAAAAAGAAAAGAAATATACCTCTGCAAAAGGTAAAACAAAACAAAAGAACCTATGAAAATTAATTAAAATAGGTTTTGTGTCCAAATGGCCATAAAAAGACTAGCGCAAAGTGGCTGAGGCTTCCTCAGTTGACGCTTGAAAATACCTTTCAGAATCGGAGTGCTGGGGAATGAGCTTGAGGAAACGGTCATCTTACAAACGTCCACAGCCGCCATTTTACTTTCTGCTTTTAATTTTCCTCAGATCTCATCTTGTAAGGTGTCTCGGCCTCCTCAGTTTCTCTTGTCCGTGGTTCCCCTGGTTGCTGTCCCCAGCGTTTTTCTCTCCTTGACCCCCAAATACTGAGAGTGGTATTTCGGTGTTTGGTTTGCCACTGGAACCTTTCGCGTGTAGTGGGAATGAAGCATTTTGTTGGTTGGATTCACTTCAAAGGTCAAACCCAACCACACATTTTCCCCGGCAGGAGACCAACCTTGTATGTCCATCAGTGGCAGCAGCATCCAGCCAGCGCTGGGCATCTGAGACCCAAGCACACCTCTGTGCAGCTGGTGAGGTGCCTTCTGTAAGCCCCTTGTCCTTGCCTTTCAGTTCCACTCACCCCTTTAGATCAGACATTGAGCTCCCAGACCAGGTGAGGTAGTCGCCTTCCCAATGGTCCCCAAATGCCTGCCCTCACCACCCCCTCTACACTCCATGAGCTTGTGTAATACTACCCACGTACTCCTCTCAAGGCACAGCTCCATTATTTCCTGCTGTTCCTCCCTTCTTATATTCAGTACAGGCTGTCTTAGCTGGTAAGCAAAGCCAGGAAGCGAACCATAAAGCCTCAGTTTCCCATACCGCTCCTCCTCTACTCCCGAACCTTCACCTGGACTTCAGCCCAGCTACACGAGAATCTAATCACAGAGATGTCTTTGTGCTCTCTGCCTCTCTGTCTTCGCTTATGAGGCATCCTTCTATTGGAATCTTCCCCTTCCTTCAAGCCCATTCATATTCCACCCTTTGGAGAGGAGCCTTTCCAAACCTCCCTGTTCACTGTCCCCACAGTGGGTTCTAGGGCTCACCCATGCACTTCATGTGGCTTCTGGTGTCAGGCCCTGAAGGCTGAGGCTCCAGTCTTACTCATCTCAAATTCCCCTACAGATACAGTTACAGCACTTTGAGCATAAAAGGTACTCGGTAAGGGGTTGTGACTGAAGACTTATGAAAACTAATATTAGCATTAGCCCATGATTAGGATTGCCCAAGCAAGTGTCCCTTCTGGAAATGCTTCCACCATCAATTCCTGACCACTTTTCACACCCCTCCCCACCTCTGGGATATAACTCTGAGTAGTGTCATCCTCTTTTCTCCTTTTTCTCCTCCTCTCCCTCTTCTTCATGCTAGTTATGAGGAGTGAGGAGGGGGCCCTACAGCTCTGTGCTCCTGCATAAACCCACAGACCCTACCCCAACCTACACATCTCCCCTTCACAATCCGGATTCATTGCAATCACATCAGGATTCATTGCATTATGCCTTGCCCAACAAGCCCAGGTATCTAGCTCTCCCTCTCCCCCTCAACCTTCACCCCTATACCACTCAGTGCATCCCTATCCGTCTGGCTCTGGCCTTCCCCACCAGAATAGAACTTCCATGAGGACAGAGGTTTTGTTAGACCCATTTGTTCACTGTTGTATTCCTGAAATAGTGCATGGCACCATTGGGGTACTCAATAAAATCTTGTAGAATAAATCAAGAATATTGCTCATTTTCTCCAACATTTAGGGACAGCTAGTACTGGTCACCATTATGCAGATGGTCTGGGCAGCCAGGCTGTCCCTGGGCTATGCCTAATGTTCACTTTTCCTGTCAGGAAGGCTTCCTGTTTTCTCAAGGTGATGCTGTTGTGGTGTTGGGGCCACAGCCACCGCTGTCAGTAGCCCCAGGCAGCCGTGATGACTTTCTTGACCTTCTGAGCTTGCGTCCTTGGGTCTTCTGGAAAAATTTCTGCAGCCAGTTCAGTAGTCAAAATTGGGCCCAAACCTCAAATCAGTGGCTGAGCACATCATGTTCTCGGCCTGGCGTGTGCTGTTATTTAGTTTAACATCAGACACTAGGCCAAGACTCACTATTTCCTGCTAAGCTGGAAACCCACTGAATACAGCATTGGATAAAATCATTCCCTTTCTTTTGAGGGTTTTCATGTGGGATGTTGTATCTGTGACCTTACTTAAAGCAAGTTCACTGGAATACCGCTCTTTTTAATTTTCTTGGTCGTTGAACAAAACAATCACCCAAAGCCATCACTAAGAGTTAGTAGAGGGGGCATCTGTGAAGATTATGCTCTACAGTTTCAGCAGAATGTCTCCCTCCATCTATGAAATGTTTAGCTTATTCATTATTTTAACAAATATGTTCAAGCCTAGATAATACCCCCTATTAAATGCATGCATTTGAATATATTCCCTTTAAAAGGACCTACATGTACAGTAAACTCTAAACAGAATGTGCAGCAGAAGAGGGGGAAAAAATGCCTTTCCACAAAGAATTGGAAATTATACCAAAAAAAAAAGGAATAAAAGTTCATACCATTAGAAACCTGGCAAGAAAATAACAAGACAGAGGGGAAAATACGAAAACAACTCTTTAGCCAAGCAGTTTGTAAATTATACTATTAAATTCATAGATTTGCTGGCGGGTGGGGGGGACAAGCTATCAGTTATAGCCACATTCTTTTTTTTTTTTTTAAAGATTTTATTTATTTATTTGACAGGCAGAGATCACAAGTAGGCAGAGAGGCAGGCAGAGAGAGAGAGGAGGAAGCAGGCTCCCCACTGAGCAGAGAGCCCGATGTGGGGCTCGATCCCAGGACCCTGGGATCATGACCTGAGCCGAAGGCAGAGGCTTTAACCCACTGAGCCACCCAGGTGCCCCTATAGCCACATTCTGTCACAAATTATTATCTGTCCCAGGCTGACAGACAGCTCGCAACTGCATGTTTCCAAAAAAAAACAAAAGTGGAGAAAAGAGCATCCGGTGGAAGGGGGTCATAAAGATGTCAATTTCCGGAAAGGCTGGAGGGGCAGGTCAGGCAGACAACGGCAGGAATGGTAGGTACGGGGAGTGAACTTGGAATTAGTGACACACACCTCCGTGAGATTATCTCAGTGAGGTGATTTACTTATTCCATCCCAGCCTGTATTTGCTGTTGTTGCTTCCCGGATCAGCCCTAAACCCGGACATTCCAATCAACCCCTCGTCCTGGGGCTGTCACCATGATCTGGTGGCGGTGCCCTGCAGCAGGCAAAAGGAGGGTCACTCACCACCAGCCCCGGCCAACCCTCCTCTCCTTTTCTGAGCTGCTCTCCCATTCTGCATGATTGCCACCATAATCACATTGCAGCTGTGTCCTGCAGAGATAGAACATTTCATTTTCTTGACCTGCAATGTGAAATGAGTTAAAAGTAAGTGCTAAAGAATGATAATACTGAGCTTATGCTAGCTGAATAACAATGGACTTTCCTGCTTCCCAAGGGAATGAAAGGCTCGAATGGGGTCTCTTTTCCTGTCTCAAAGATGGGTAGAGTATTCCTCCAGTTCTCATAGGATACAGGCAAAATGTGGGCTAAAGTGAAACAATAACCAGTTGTTTTTTAACAGAAGCAAACGTGACCGTTAACAAGACAAACTTCCCTTACTGAGGGTTTATGACGTACTCTGTGTGTGTGTGTGTGTGTGTGTGTGTTAATGTATTTCAGTCTCTTAGGCTAAGAGAAGTCTTTCTGTATTTCTTTCCCAAGTGTTGTATTAATGACATAATTTAGTTACAAAGAAATTCAGTGAATCGGTTATTTACAAAATATGTTTGGGCCATTTGAAATCTACTAACTGGTGAGATCAGTGGGACCGCCCCCAGTATGCCAACATTTGGAAGAATAAAGCCAATTTCATTTTATTTTATTTTTTTAAGTTACAAAAGAGGGACGCCTGGGTGGTTCAGTTAAGCAGCTGCCTTTGCCCAGGTCATGGTCCCAGGGTCCTGAGATGGAGCCCTGCATGCGGCTCCCTGCTCTGCGGGAAGCCTGCTTCCCCCTCTCCAACTACCCCTGCTTGTGTTCCTCTCTCGCTGTTTCTCTGTCAAATAAATAAATAAAATCTTTAAAGTTAGAAAAGAAATCAAAATTGGAAAACATAGCCCCCTTTTTCACTTTTGTGCATTTTAAATTTTTATTTTAAATGCTTTTTAAATTTTCATCTTTTTGTAGCACACATTTTATCTTTAAATCTTTCTTAGCAATTTATTTAATGTATCAGTATCCTACAAATCCATCATATAAAATCTTAACACTGAACACTCAGTTCCAGTGGCATATTAGAGGGGTATACATAAGATGTAATTACACTAAAAAATAATAAACATTAACAGTCTCAATGTTTATCTGGATAATTAGTGTGAGGGATATTCATTTAAATAAAGTAGCAGGACTTCCCCCTAAAGTCATCAGAAATAAAAACTAACTGAAACAGTTTACACAAAAGGATTTGTATTCAGTAAGGTATGATTTTTACATCATGATGACACTCATTATAATTGTCTCTTTGATTGGAATGCACATGTGGATGGAAAGTCACCTTTTTTTTTCCTTTTACACCATGAAATTTATTTCATGTATAGATATACATGTGTGTACATGAAGGGGATTGTGTGTGTATTATATAATACATGTATATATGAGGTTTGCATTAAATATAAATACTACTACATGTGGATTACATAATGTATATATATAGCTAGGGGTTGAATTGTATCCCCCCAAAAAGATGCATGGAAATCCTAACCCCCCCAGTACCTCACAACGTTCTTTTATTTTGTCTTTTGTTTTTTTATTTTTGACATTTTCTTTTTTATTCTTAATTTAATTTAAATTTTTCTTTCAGTGTTCCAAGATTCATTGTTTGTGCACCACACCCAGTGCTGCATGCAATACATGCCCTCCTTAATACCCACCACTGGGCTCACCCAACTCCCTTCCCTCTCCCCTCCAAAACCCTCAGTTTGTCTCCCAGAGTCCACAGTCTCTCGTGGTTCGTCTCCCCCTCCAATTTCCCCCAACTCACTTCTCTCCATCACCCCATGTTCTCCATGTTATTCCTTGTGCTCCACAAGTAAGTGAAACCATATGATAATTGACTCTCTCTGCTTGACTTATTTCATTCAGCATAATCTCTTCCAGTCCCATCTATGTTGATGCAAAAGTTGGGTATTCGTCCTTTCTGATGGAGGCGTAATACTCCATAGTATATATGGGCACCTTTTGCCTTGTGTGTCTCCCCAGTCTTAACCAGCTTTATCAGGAAAATGGCCACAGATGGGTTCAAGAGGCAGCCTTTCATATAAAATCTTAACATGAATAGCTTTTGAAAGAAATGTAGTTTATATGTTTCCGATGGAAACAGATGGAAAGTGAGAGCTTGACACAGTTTCCCTGTGATGATTCATCTGAGGACAGTCTCAGTCTAGAATGCACCAGATATAAGGATGGCTAACTTTTTTAAGAATCAGGTGACGCACGAATGGAAAACCCAACGAGAGAGTAGAAAGGGTCGGTCTCAATATTCAATTTTAATTAATTTTTTTACCAAGAAAATTCTAAGGCAAATTTGGACATAAAATTCCTACTTTAGAATGGTCTGTCCCGGCACCCTAGGGAGGGTGGTGGCACAATGCCTCGGGTGCTCAGCATCATCACGTTCTGGTTAAAAAGGGCAGAAGCCCTTAAAAAATAATGGATTCTGCTTAGTGAATTGAACGTTACATTCCTAATATATTTTTTTTTTGTCCTGAACTTATTTAGCAAAGGAAATGGATATTTCATCAGACATAGATTTGACATTCCATCACATTATACCATAAACAGGACAAACGGTGTTTTGGAAATGGGAAAGCAGGCACACAAGACAGTAGCCACTGGAAGGCTCTGGTTATCTCATTTAAACAGATATTAAATATGGGTGCCAGTAGTGTGATCATCAGCTGCCTCCCACTTTGTGAATAAATTGCTTAGAAGGAGTCTTTTGCCTACCAGATGTGACCTAGATTCAGATTCCAAAGGCAGGGGGAAAATCTCTATTGTGTTAAAAAACAATTGCTGGTAAAATGCATGGTAAATGAGCTTATCTCACTTTTCCAGGTGTTTGGGCTAATATGTTATGGAATTACTGCTTCACTTATGAAAAATAATTGAGGAAAATGTTTCAGCAAATCAAATTTGGATAAAGGCTTAGGATAGCTATTGTGTTGTTAGCAAGTTTTTAAACGGCAGAAAGAGCAAGGAGCCAATAAAGATAATAAAATACAAAAAAACTGTTTGAGAAGAGTCTCTTAGAAAAGGGTCAGGCGTGGGTGTGCTACCCAACTTATGTTATGGTTTTGTAAAATATTGAAGAACAATATGAACAATTACCTTCCTTTCAGTGCATATGAAAGCTGTGGAAAAAAAATCAAAAGCTTGTCTGTCTGCTGGCTCTGATAAGTCTTCTTACTCTGTTAAATGCAGCAAAATGTTTAAAAATGTAACATCTTTATTCTTACCCATCGTCTGTCCTTTTTCATTTCCTTTTCCACCTTTAGGAGCCGTCACCCCGAAGCCAGTCCCAGAACCCGAGAAGGAAACAGACCATACTGTCAAAATTGCTGGAGTCATTGCTGGCATCTTGCTGTTTGTTATTATATTCCTCGGAGTTGTGTTGGTGATGAAAAAAAGGTGAGCTCCTAGCTATTGCCAGAAATGCGGTTCTGTCCCATTGTTTGCCAAGTTGCTTCATGCATGTGAAAATATTCAGTTATTGAATTGGTTTTGAAGACACACCTGTGACCCTAATTGTTCCTATTTCTCATCTAAGCTTCAAAGTTATGGGACAAAATTCAGAGTAATGATTGTGGTGTTGTATGACAATGCCAAGCATATCATGCCAAGTTAATATAAGGCGATGTGTTTTCCCACACATTGGTGCATAAAGTTCTGCAGACTCTTTAAAGACATTTACTAATCATGAAATTTTTAGTGCTGATTACAGATGTATTAACACATTTGCTGTTCTCAAGGACACGAGAAACCAGAGTTTTCCTTCTCATTATGATGAAGATCACGGTGATGACCGAGTTTATTGAGCCCGTGTTATGGGCAGGCAGGCACCATGCTAGGGGTTTAATCTGCACGACACCAGGAGAAGGAGACTCTCAAAAAACAGCCTAACAGGAGCACAGCCCATGGTATGACTCAGGACAAGAATAAAGCACATTGGATGTTGTCGGATTGCTCTGTTTAGTTGAAGGGTGGTCTGGGAGAGGAGAAAACCCAATATGGCTGTAATAAGCAATCTTCACCTCCCACCCTTGGAAAAATATACAGTGCTTTCGTGTTGTAGAAATGAGTAAGAAATTACTATATAAGTGTTCAACTTATATAAAAATTATCAACATAAAAATATAGATAATGATATCTTAATAGCTTAATTTTTCCCAAACATTAGTAATACTCAGACTTTAATCCTTTTCTCTGTAGTTTAAAAACAATTTTAGGATAGGAGTAAGGTCATGGCTGGTAGGAGGTGAGGATGGAGAGGTCACCAAAGCAAAGTCTTGAAGGTCTGGTCTTGTCTGTCATCTAAGGAGGCTGGACTTGGTCCTGAGATCCACTGGTGGCCTTTAAAAAGCAGGTAGTAATGGGATGTCATTCTAATCTTAGAAAGATTGCTCTTATGTTAGGATTGAATGAACACAGTGAGGAGAGAAAAGAACTCAAATCAAGAGGAGCAGTTGCATGAAGCGCGACAGCTTTAGAAATATTAGGAAGTAAGTTTTAGTGGCCATTTGGAGGGAGAAGCAACAACATAAAAAGAACCTAGTTCCTGGCTGGGACAATTTAGAGGTGATATTACCAATCAGAAAATGTGGAATATGGAAAGTAGAACATATGTGGGGACTGAAGATTGGAGAGGTAGGTGGTGTACTTTTTTAGTTCACCGTTCCCGTGAAGTTCAGTGGAAACTTCCACCAGGGAGTAGATGTGCTGCAATGGACTTAGAATAACACTTCCCACCGTCTGGTCATCAGCCTTTGCCAAGCTGACACCCTGGGTTTGGATGAGGTCACTCAGTCCCTGTAGAATGAGAAGGAAGTCAAGGATGAAGAGAAAAGCTCGGGTAACGCAGTGTCTAGGGGGTGAGTTCATATCCACATGTATACACATATGTATGTATCTCTTCTTGCTTTGTCCTTCATCTGATGTTTAGCCCTTGCTCTGTCCCAGCCGCACATGGTAGTAGTGGGCCCCCATTGTTTAAGCGCTTTCTTCCCACCTGCTCTACCACTTCAGTTCCTTTCTTTTTTCCACCGATCATTTAATTTCTCTCCTTATTTTTCTTTACATTTTTTTTTTCTTCTGATGAGATCTTTTAAGATCCACTCTTTCAGTGGGGCTCCTAGGTGGCTCAGTCAGTCAAGTGTCTGCCTTCAGCTCAGATCATGATCCCGGGGTGCTGGGATCGAGTCCCATGTCGGGCTTCCTGCTCAGTGGGGAGTCTGCTTTTCCCTCTCCCTCTCCCCCTCCCTACCCCTGATCTCTCTCTCTGTCAAATAAATAAAATCTTAAAAAAAAAAAAAATCTACTCTCTTAGCAACTGTTATATGTGCAACCCAGGGCTGTTAACTGTGGTCACCACCCTGTGCATTTGATCCCATGACCTATTAGTCGTGTACTAGAAGTCATTTCATTTTTATTCTTTTTTCTTTTCATTTTACTTTTCTGCAACTTTCTTTTCTATATCCTTCTTTTATTCTTCTCTAGCTATTTGTCTCTTTAGTTCTTGCCTCCTCCAAGTCTCTCTCTCTCTCTCTTTTTTTTTTGGTGGTTGTTTCTTCTTACTTCTCCATCACCTCTTAGGCATTTTTTTCCTGAATGCCCTGCCTTGCTCCCCACCCCAGTGTTTATGCAGATAGCTTATCTTTGCTGCCAGTGGTTAATCCCATTCTTTTTTTAATACTATTCAGTATAAATCTGAAGCAACACTAGG
The DNA here is from genome assembly GCF_022355385.1 of Mustela nigripes. NCBI lineage: Eukaryota > Metazoa > Chordata > Mammalia > Carnivora > Mustelidae > Mustela > Mustela nigripes. Next base: position 34,789,986 of record NC_081564.1, on the reverse strand, counting down.
CCTTTCCATGCCTGGAAATACAAACTAAACATTTTGAAGAGATTTATTTTTAGTTGAGGGAATAGGTTGGATTCTTGTGTCTTCTGGCAAACTCTCTATGAGGAATAGCCTGAGACTACTAATCCAGTTGCCCTTGTGACCTTAGCTAAATGTCATTTCATCCTCCAAGGATCTATTTCTGCTGGATTAATTCATTATTCTACCTAGGTCTCTCAGGTAGTCATGGAGGTTATGTTATAAATTATGCATTTGAAGAGCTTGCCTACAGTAACATATGGTCTTGATACACCATTAGACTAAATACCAATAACTCATATCAAATTTACATGATTATTTGCTAAGTTCTAATCTGAAAAGGGTTGTTTTCACAGCACGTACCACTTTTGTTTGTGCTTTTTCTGAAATACAGACCGTGCTCTCTGGAAAGAAAATTTGCCAATATATCATGCCTATAAATACAAAACTTCTAAAATTTAGACCTGAATAGTCATGTGGTACAAATTTTCATATTGAATAGGAATTCTTAAGAAAATTCTAGTTGTTTGGGGTTTTCTCTAAAATTTTAGTCCCAATTTTAAAAGCTACATTTTTAAATCGTTAAAACCTATTCATGATATTAATCATGAATAAGTTGTTTGTGTATCACTGATATGTAATAAGCCACACGGTTTGGTTAGAAGAACACTGAATTGGTTTTTTTAATGAGGCCTAATTGCTGTATAACTACATTAATTTCAGGCATACAACATCGTGATTCAATATTTGTATTGAATCACCATAATGAATTTCGTTACACCCCTCATGACCTTCTGACCCCCCCACCCCCACTTTGCTCAGCTCCCACCACCCCCAGGAGAACACTGACTTTAGATTTGGCATTCCTAGACCTGTATTTTAACTACGTTGGTGGTTCTGAACTTCTCTGGGCCTTAGTGTCCTCATTTGTAAATTGAGAAAATTATACTGGGTGATCTCTGTCCCTCCCACTTCCAAAATACCAGGTTTTCTCTATGCCACAGCCTCTGATGACACCGTATGTGTGCTATTCTCGAAGTACAGTGGGCAGCTCATTGCTGTATTCCGTTATTCAAACAAAGCCTGTAGCTCTTTCAAAGGCTGTCTCGGTGCGGTCGGCTCACGTCGGAAAGTGTGACCCGGTGACCCACTTTTAGCCCTGTTTCCCCCCGTGAGACAGGAGGCCCTCAGCGAAAAGGAGAGAGCTGGGAGGAAAAGGAAAACAGGGAGGGAGGGAGAGGGAAGGCGAGGAACGGCCCCAGGTGTGGGCTTCACGATGTCATTAGTCATTTTCGCTGGTTAAAGCCTGATGCTACCTGGGCTCCGGTGCCGTTCCTGCACTAGCTGGTTAGCTCCCAGTGCTTCTGCCCTCGGCGCTTGGCATCAGCCAACGCGGCTGTGTGTCGTTGGTCATAAAGACAGACTGGGCCCAGGAGACAGGGTGGTGGAATGTGCCCATCGATATTTCTGGAAATACGATGGGAAGTCTGTCCTGCCCAGGGAAAGTCACTGGTTACCGTCCGTGTGTGTCAGCATCCCGGCCAGGTGGGCCTGAGCTCCTGAGATTCGGGACGACGGGGGGTGGGGGGAGTGGGGGGAACAGCCAATTTAATTGGGAGGCATCGCTAATTATTAGCTTAGCTGAGATCACATTGCTTTCTGAAGGACTGGCCTTCTATAAAAAGTAGTTGCTGAAGGTAGGCCTCTGGGAGAATGGGTAAAAGCTGTTCAGCTCAGGCTAACTCATGGAATTCTTTGACATTGAGGCAATAATGACTAAAAACGGAGATAACCATCAGTTTTATTTGGCTATGTTTTATAAACCTATCACAGATGAATGACTGGTTGTTATTTTGTTGATGAATATTAAACCATTTGAGCCTTGTTTGGACTAATATAATATGAAACCATCTTTTCCTTAAAAACTGTTTAAAAAAACCTTTACATTTATTTTTACTTTACCTGCTAAGGAAAGCAACTTTTTTCTCTTTCCCAAAAATATGTGTTCTTTTGAGGGTGCAGTGTTTTGATGCAACAAATGTTAAGAAAGGGTATAAGATGGATATGAAATTAAAGTTTCATAGAGTCATAGGATGATATACAATTAACTCTTGCACAATGTGGGGGTGAATGGCACGGACCCCCCTCACACATCCAAGTAGGAGGGCTCTCCCAAACTCAACTTCTGATAGCCTACTGTCAATTAATAACATAGTCAATTAACACATATTTTTTATGTTGTATGTTTTATATACTATATTCTTATGATAGAGTAGGCTATAGAAGAGAGTGCTATTAAGAAAATCATAAGAAAAATACATTTACGCTACTCTACTGTATCGTGGGAAAAAATAGTGTGTAAGTGAACCCACACAATTCAAACCCATGCTGTTCAAGGGTCATTTGTATTCTCAAAATAAATATAAAATAAGTTTGAGCAAGAGATACTTAGTGTTTATCATTTTTCATCCATGTATAATTAAATATATTTGTGAAAATGAAAATACCTGCATTTTCAACATTTTTCATAGGGAATAATTTATCTCAATAACATGTTTGACAGGATTTAGTATACAAGCACCATCAATTTTACCCTGATTAATTATATTTACTATTGTTTCTAAAATTGCTATAGATCTTTTAGAAATTTGAGGACATTTGTATTAATTAGAGTAATATTCCTGTTTCAGCTACTGTGGTAAATAGAAATTAGGGAAGTTGTAGCTCAATGAAAATAATTAAAGAGATATGCATTCTTGGCCAAAATAGCAAATGTTAGCTTTTCAACTACATGAACACCTGTTTTAGGTAAACGTGACTATTTTAATCCTGAAGCACAATACCTCTACCTTCTTTCCAGAACATATTTTAACAAGTGAACATTTTGCAAATCTAGCACCTGTCATTAAATATTTAGAACCTATTCTATTATATTTAAACAATACTGGTACCGAGAGAAAAATCTCAATAAAAGTAGGAAGTATTTCTGAAGATATCATGAAACAAAAAGATAAGAGAGAAAATTTGATGAAAGCCCAATTTTCAAAGAGATGCCTATAGTATGTGGCTGGAGGCAACTTGACATTATCTATAGTTCTTCTGCTATACCTGTTGACATATGCGATAGGAAATTTTTTCCACTACAGCTCAGTGCAAGCTGTATGTGGAAAATGTCTTAAGTCTGGAAGCTCTATTGAGAGTTTTTTTTCAAAAGCACATTTTCTGGAACCACACTGAGAGAGTCTTACATAGACATTGCTTTATGATTATTATTTAGAGTATGTGCAGCCAGATAAAGAAGCAGATGCTGAGATTTTTCCGTTCTGAAACGTGCTTTGGCATGCAAGGAACGGGATAGCTGGGTACATAAAGAAGTATGGATATGTCACCCTAACCTATCAATCAGCTAATATCCTTCAGTTTTCTAGATGGAAACTGGATGGGTTTGTGGTCCAGAGGTAAGTTAAACAAGCGGAGGCTCCTCTAACCCAGATTTCATGTGATTATCCTAAGAGCTCTGATCCTAGGAGCTACTTCTGGACTCAATCTAATGGTTTGACTCTTATGTTCTATTAAGGGTTCTTTGGGAGCTGCTTATACAGAAGATTTTATTTTAAACAGAAAGGTGGGGAATATAGGCATCAAGTTTTTTTATTTTATTTCTATTTTATAAGAGGAAAGTATCAGAAAATGGTAAAGGACAGTCGTACAGACCGGGTCTGGATCCCTGCTCCCAGCTGGTAGCAGAATGAGTGGGGAGAAGTTACCTACCCTGTCTGAACTCCGTCCGCAGCGGGAAGTGTGGCAGTGATGCTATTGGGTCTTTTGTAGGGCACCACGAAGATTAAGGCAGATAACAGGTACACACAGCTGGTGCTTGACAAATAATAGCACAGGGGCCCAGAAGTTTGGGAAGTTGTTCAAGATGACAGAGGTAGTACAGGGGGGACTTAGTGAAAGTGGGTGTGTGCGATTGTTACCCACGCTGCTCCACTGCCTGCGGCCACAGCACTCAACTCAGAGATATCTCCGGCTCTATTAAAACTGAGGTGCCTTCTTCGTGCAATTGCTGGGACCGGCACCGTCATCAGCTTGTGGTGGTTTACCATTGCTGTGAGTTTGCAAATGCCTGAAACTCTGCCACCATGGTTTAATCTCCCTTTTGAGCCATCACAGGAAGAGAGCTAAACTAAAGCTTTCTCCACTTCCATCTTTACAGAAGTGTTTTGTAAATCCTTTCAAGGATGTGTATTTCATGTCATTTTTTTCAGCCGTTAAGTTTCCTTCGGATAATTCACTATAGGAAGGATGCTGCATCCTTGTCTGGTTGGGTGACTGAGAGAACTTTGTTGCGTTTGATGGTGAGCTGTGAACCCAGGGAGGGTTTTACGTAAGACTTTCCTCCTCAGAGACAAACCCTAGAGTCTGGGAGTGGCATGCAGGTACCAGCAGTCCCAAGGGACAGCTGCCCGAGTGCATGCTCCGTGGCTTACAAGGTGCGTGATCATGGGCAAGCTGCTTGGCTTTGTGTCCCTCGGTCTCCCAGGGTATATATACCAAGGCCATAAGAATAGTAGTTACTCGTAAGAATGTTAGAAGAAGAAAACGAGTTCTTACCATCAGAGTGCTAGCCCCAATAACTATTAACTGTATTAGTAATATACATAACCTGTGACATTAGAATATGAGCGGTGGCTGATTCTAGGTTCAGTGCCAGTGCATGAATGCTTCAGAGCTCTTGTTTCCATACTCAAGAGACAAGCAAGGACAAGGCCTTGTTTCTCCTTTAGAGGGAGTCCACCTCTCCTTTGCCCAAAGAGAACATGGGTCTTTAATCATGAAGGTAGCAAGGAACACAGCTACCAGGATAAAGCTCACTGTCCCTGTAGCTGGAAGCCAGGCCTTGGTGCAGATTCTGTAGCTGATGGCACGGGGGAAACCACTCTTGGGCCAGGCTCAACCAGGAGTGTGTTTTCTGCTCAGGCCCCTGCACAGTCAAGAGGAGGGCTGGAATATGGTTTACAGAGAACCAAGCCGAAGTCCTGGGGCCTCAGTACTGCTGTTCTTGGGATTCCTGCCTAAGCCCCAATTCTTCTGAGTGGTCATAGTCTTGGCATTCAACACAAAGACTTTGTGTTTCTGAATCTGGGAGACCCAGACCCAATAAGGGGCCGAGTGGTCTGCCTCTGGGGTCAGACCCAAAGGTCAGCATCACTCTCCTGTGCCTGCTGAATAGTGTCATGGGTCTGTTTGGACTCCCTGCCTTAGAGCCTGCTCAGCCAACTCCCTCAATTCCCAGAGGTCACAGTCAGCATCCAGGGCCATCTGGAGTGTGGACCCTCTTGCCTTGTCACCAGGCACCAGCCGGAATCTGCACACATTGAGCAGGGTGCTTACCACCCATTGCAAGGGACACTTGTTCTGCTGGTTGGTAATTTTGATGCCTGTAACTTTCCCACACAGCTCATTTTGGTCTGAACCCACTAGCATAGCTTCTTTTTTTTTTTTAAGATTTTATTTATTTATTTGACAGGCAGAGATCACAAGTAGGCAGAGAGGCAGACAGAAGGAGAGAGGAGAAAGCAGGCTCCCCGCAGAGCAGAGAGCCCAATGCGGGGCTCCATCCCAGGACCCCGGGACCATGACCTGAGCCGAAGGCAGAGGCTTTAACCCACTGAGCCACCCAGGCGCCCCCACTAGCATAGTTTCTTAAAAACTTGTTCTTCTGGTCTCTCTTACCTCTGAAGCTCAAGTCTGATGGTACCTAGAAGGAGGTTAAGAAGGGTTGCATCTTTACCACTAGTACTGACTATTCTCCACAGAGGATGTCCCCAGATGATGTGCGTGGACACTCCTCAGTTCAGTCCCACCCAGGCTGTCCAGGTTCTGTAGTGGGTGTTTGTCGCTGTTTCTACTGACATGACTTCACTTTCTGGTTTGTAGGGTGGGAAGTTCCCAGAGTGTGAAAACTGAGGATGACTTTAAACCCGTCATCTTGTTTAGGAGTTCAGACTTAATGGGATCACTTCTTCAAGTCTTTCCTGCTTTGTTTTGTATCGATGAGTGAGACAATAATGGAAAATACATAGAGTATAGGAGAAATATACATACATACATACAAATATATATTTTCCAAGCACACTATTGTCTAAACCTGACTTCTTTGGTCAAGATTCCTAATCCCTGTTCTTCTAACACAAATCTAAATTTGTTGATAAATTCTTTTTAATAAGGAAGGGAGTTATATCTGGAATTTTTGACTTAGGTTCATTTGTAGAAAATTATATAAAGTTAATTTTTCAAATATTTTCTTTATTTATTTGACAGAAATCACAAGTAGGCAGAGAGGCAGGCAGAGAGAGAGAAGGAAGCAGGCTCCCCACGGAGCAGAGAGCCTGATGCGGGGCTCGATACCAGGACCCTGGGATCATGACCTGAGCTGAAGGCAGAAGCTTTAACCCACTGAGCCACCCGGGCACCCCTATAAAGTTAATTTTTAAAGAGCCTTAATAAACATTACTGAGGTAATGAGGAGAAGAATACTTCTCTCTCTCTCTCTGTCTGGCTGCCCTCAGCATTACAGATACAACACTGCATGAAACAGTGTATCAAGGTGAACAAGAGAAGGTGTGGTACTGCCCAGTGCCCTCACAGTGTGTCTTTTAAAGTGCCCCAGGGCATCCCCAGGCCCTCTGGAGGTCGGTTTTTGTTGCTGTCATCTCATTTGTACTGTTTCCCCATCAGCACGGCTGTGGGAGAACTGAAGTGAAGCTCTTTTTATGGGTTGTACTACAACAAGCAAAACTTGACTTACTTATTAAGTTCAACATATTTCTATTTGTTTGTGAACACAGCACAAAACAGAAAATTGGCAGCAGATGTAGCCCCGGTTGTGATATCTAAGAATGGCCCGGATGCTCGCTCAGGCGCACGCACTTCCTGAAAGTTAATTCTGGTCCCCAGGCACCCACCCGAATGCCAGAAATCCATCCCGTTGGGTGCTGGGATTTGGTGCTTTCCTTACATTACAGAACTCACATACTCTCTCCTTGCAGGCAGGCTGTTGAGCTACCTGGGCCCCATCTGTCTTTTCCATTAGAGTATAACATATTAAGGACTGTGGGGTGTGTGTGTGTGTGTTTCTAATGGTCTCTGACACCCCACTCTCCTGCCCTGCAAGGTGCTCTGTGGTAGTAAGGGTCTGGTGTATTTCACAATTACAGACAAAAATTCTTCTTTAATGCAAGCCCTTCAGGGCAACACTGGACTTTGAGTTGCCTTGGTTTCTTATTTATTTGAGAGATGTCAATTTTATAATAGCATAAGATATTTTTTAAGTTTTCCGTAGTGTGGACATTCTGGGTGGACAGTTTCCCCTATTTTGAATAGTTTGAATAACAATTACTTACATTGTTAATTTGATATGTTAAAATAGTTTAAGTGATTAAGGATATATTTAAATTCAGATACAGCCTCATTGAAATAAAATAGTTCATAACTATCATTTACTTTAATTGTTACTTATTTTTAAATCACCTCTGAAACACTTTTTTTTTTTTTTTTTAAAGATTTTATTTATTTATTTGACAGAGAGAAATCACAAGTAGATGGAGAGGCAGGCAGAGAGAGAGAGAGAGGGAAGCAGGCTCCCTGCTGAGCAGAGAGCCCGATGCGGGACTCGATCCCAGGACCCTGAGATCATGACCTGAGCCGAAGGCAGCGGCTTAACCCACTGAGCCACCCAGGCGCCCTGAAACACTTTTTTATAAGGCGAGTGCTCCTTTAGATAGTTTTCAGAACCAAGACCAATTTAGGCAAAAATTATTATTCAAAAAATGAATAAACAGCTTCATGATGAATTTCTTTGATACTACGAGCATGGGTCCTAAATAAATTAAAATATCCGTTTGTTAGTCTTCCTTTCAGTGGGTTTACAATGGAAATGTTTAGACTCCTTTCTTGGGTATCTCTGCCAAGGCTCTTTGAAATTCATACGGGTTTTCTCATTTCCAGTCCTTTGGCTGCTAACAGCTCTCCCACTGCATCCTTGTATGGAATTGTGCCTTTGGGTGTGTGTTTGATAGGAGTGTATGACAAACTTTGGTTTGCTGTCCTTATATGAGAAGGAAAACATTAACAGAGACAAAATCAGGAAAGAGCCCTTTACTGAACAGATTTGTGTAAGTATGTACTAAGGGTATAGAAGGGTATAAGAAAGACCATCTCAAAATGGTTTTTCTTTTTTCCCTGACTCACTTAAAAACCTGGGCGGTGGGTTTGGAGTCAACACTCAGTCACTGAAGAAATTGACCACCCCTCAAAGAGAATAGGTCCGTTATGAGTGCCTGGTTCATAGGTATGGCCTTAACCTTTACTAAACGGGAAGGGAGGGAAATCTCAGAAATAGATTAAGATTTTGAAAATGAAGTACTGACATTCCTAACTCAGTGGCTGTCATCTGGGAGCAGTATTGCCCCCTTAGGGGACACTTGGAAATTCACGAGGGTGTCTTTGCTGAAAATGGCTTAATTGAAGTTGCATCTGTGGGTTTGTGTAGTTTTATAGATAGGATACCTGAGATGTTTCTTGTATAAATTGTCAAGCCAGGGTTGACTCAGAGTTCTGCTGTTAAAGGTCACAGTAGGTACAGTTTAAAGGTCACAAGATGAGCCAGGTGAGTAAAGGGGAGGCCCTTGGTGAAGTGTGTGTGTCTCAGGAAGGCACCTGTTGTCAGCTTGGATCAGGTATCGTACAGTGACACAGATCTTTCTGCCCTTTCCATCCCCAAGGAAGTAAGAAATCTTAATTTCTTTCATTAAATCTTCTCATTTTTATTACTGACAACTGATCAATTTCTAAATTTAAATTTAGACCAAATAAAATGGATATCCACTCACTAATTCATGATTCCTAATTCTATTTTAAGATTAACCAAGCAGAAGATATTGACAGGACCACATTTTAAAATTCTTTATCACCTGTTTCTGACTACAGGTATTGTCTTATCCCAGAAAAGGACAATAGACTGCTTGCCCATGCTTCCTCCCTGCCCACATTCTCATTAGTCCCTATGATGCTCTCAAATAGTGAATCCAGTCCTCAAAGTATTTTGTGAGTAGGTGGTTCCTGTTTGGAAACATAATAACTAAAGCTTCCCTGGAGCTTGTTGGTGATTTGCTAGGTGGTGTGGATTAAGTTTGTCTCTGGTTTACAACTGGAGTCTGTCCCTGCTTTCTGCCCTTAGAAATACTGTTGACCACTGTCTGTCTCTCCAGTCCAGGTTTGAGATCTCTGGACTCTAGATGAGCCTCAGGAAGTAACAGCTTTTAGAGTGTTTTCACTGATAAGATTTCACCTAAATCATCTTTCTGTTCTTTTCAAACAATTTCCGCATTGGAAGAGAGAGTACAAGGCTGCTCCCAGCAATGCTTATCTTTGTGGATGGGTTCTTGGGAAGGAAGACGGCCCACACCAACAAGGCCTTCCTTCCTAAGGTGACTTCCTGATAGAATGTGCCTTGAATGCTTGGGTTCTCCTGCTGCTTAGTCCAGCACGGACAACACAGCCAGGAAACGGGGAGCTTGTGTGAGAACAGGCTCTGTGGCGCTCTAACACCATATATGGCTATTGATTTCCTTATGCTGAGTCTGAGAAGGAGTAATACTTACCAATCTGATATAATCAGAGAATAAAAAGATAGTGTATCTCCCCTGTTTCTCCTTTCCCCCTGCCCCAACACACACACACACACACACACACACACACCTTTATAACCCCTATTTAAGAAAGAGAATCCAAATTTAAACAAGTTCTGATGCCCTGTAGCTTTGGACCTGCCCCCTTGTCTGGTGCAGAGCATGGTGACCCCGCTTGGTCTTGACGTCAGGCTCCAGTTATGAAAAGGTTCTGTTGCTTTTGTCTGCAGTGAGTTCCAGAGCTTTAGCGGCACATCTCACAGACCTGCCCCTTTCCCCAGCCCAGCCACCCCCACCCAGCCAGCATCTAGCACCTTCACAGAAGCCCACAGAAGCCTACAAGCCACATTGCAGTCATGCCACAGCTCGCTCCCGAGGGCCGGGCCAACCCACTTTCACTCCTCGGCAGGAAATTGCTCAGGTGCCTGAGCTCCACTGGCTTCACTTCAAGAACAATTTAATTTTCTATGTCCTAATTGCTGGTGTCTGAACGTAAATGACCCTCAGTTTGGATCTCCGAACAGCTTCTAACTCTTGTCTCTGAACTTCTCCCTAAATTCTAAAACTGATTTAAAAAACAAAACAAAACAAAACAAAACAAAAAAACACCTGGACCTTCAGCAAGTCTAGCTTATTGAGTGTCCCCTCAAGTAGGAACATACTTGTCAGTATTGCAGTGGTGATGTCCAGGCTCTGTCACTCCATGGTCTGCTTGAAGTGTCCCTCTGCTGTCCACAGCTGATACCAGATTGTTGGTGATTAGTCCCGAGGGAAACCTGCCAAGCATAGAGGCCCTGATAATGTTTTAACAAAGGAATACAACATAAATAAATGGTTCTTATTCTATGTGCCTTTTTTATTTTTTTGATCGACACTGATATAAAAAAACAACAGGGACAACAAAATGTAACTAAGGTTATAAGTTGCTAACTGAAATGATGAATCATTATGTGAAGGGAGAAACCAGCTATAGGAAGAATGTGGTTGATTCACGAATATCATTAACAAGTTCATTTTCAAAGGTCACAATTACAGATCTGATTATGTGCTAGTGTGACACTCTTTATTGATATTAAGGAAGGTCCTTTTGCTAACACAGAGAGTTAAAGGACGTTACCAACAATTATTTTAATATCATGTGTTCTATGACTTATAAAATTTTGAATTCTCAAAATATCTTTTAATAACTATCCTGACCAGAGCATTAGCTTTAGCATTTTCAGTTTAAATTGAGGGCACTTGACAATCATTTCTGTTTCAGAAGTTACACTGCTAATTTTAGTGATAATATGTGAAGAAGTACAATTAAACTGGAGAGCTGAGCAAGTAACAAATCAAGTTAAGCTAAGGTAAATGAAATAGCCATAATGATGATCCACAGATTAAGAGAGAAACTAACTAGAATATAGAAAAACAAACTAGATTTTTGAATTCTAAAATGTTGTTTATTAAGAGGACTTGAGCCCACAGGGAAGGAAGTCTCTTCCTGAGTTAATTCTGCGATTTGGCAAACACAGTCTGCTAAATTTATTTCTCTAGCAACATGCAGTCCCTTTTTGAGGTGTGCGAAATGGAAAATGTACTAAAGTGGGACCCAGAAATGCAACCCTACTGTTTTCACTTATAAAAATATCTTCCTGGGTATATACCCAGAAGCAGACTCAAACGGATGTACACCTGTATTCACAGCATCATGCACAATAACCAAATAGGTGGAAACAACCAAGTGTCCACCAATGATTAACATATAAACAAAAGAGATACATCCCTGCAGCGGCATGTTATTCAGCCTTAAAAAGTGATGAGAGTCTGACACGGGCTACAACATGGATGACCCTTGAGGCCATTTTGCTAAATGAAATAGGCCAGTCACAGAAGGAGAAGTGCTGGAAGACTCCATCTCTGTGAGGCATCCAGAATGATCAGACGCATAGAGACAGAAAGTGTGGTTGGTTGCCGGGGGCTGAGAGGAGGAAGGATAAGGAGTCATTGTTTCATGGGTGCAGAGTTTCAGTTTGGGAAGATGAAAAAGTTCTGGAGGCAGATGGGCTGTTGGTTCCCCAATGATAGGAGTGCACACGTGATACTGCTGAACAGTACACGTTAAAACAGTTAAGTTAGAAAATGTGTTTTATATAAATGAAACATCTATCATGTTTTATCCTTATAGAATTTTTCACTAAATAAGAAAATATGACTTTATATTTGACTTTATGTTATTTCAATTCAATAAATGTAACATATAGCATAAAAAAAAAGAAAATGTGTTTTATGGGTTCTCCCACAATAAACAGTGTTTTACTACTGTTAGACAGAAGGATGTTGAGGCAGCTCCTGAACTCAGCACTGCCCTCACCATTTTTTAAAATATTTTTAATTAAAAAAAAAATTTTTTTTAATTTTCATTTTTTAAATTTCTTTTCAGTGTTCCAGAATTCATTGTTTATGCACCACACCCAGTGCTCCATGCAATACCTGCCCTCCATAATAATAAAGATTTTATTTATTTGACAGAAAGAGACAGCGAGAGAGGGAGTGGGAGAGGGAGAAGCAGGCTTCTGGCCCAGCGGGAAGCCTGACGCCGGGGCTCGATCCCAGGACCCTGGGACCTTGACCTGAGCTGAAAGCAGACGCTTAATGACTGAGCCACCCAAGGGCCCTTTTTTGGGGGGGAGATTTTATTTATTTATTTGGCAGAGAGATCCCTCATCATTCTACTCAACGCTCAGCCTCAGAGTGCCAACCCAGCGCAGCTAAGAGTGTTGTACATGGGGCTTGCAGGCCTGGGCTGTCCAGGATGCTTTCTTTGCGCAGCTCACAGTGAGAGAATGTGGATGCTGTCGATGCATGTTTCCGTGACACTGGAAGGGCCATATTCAAAATGTGCAGCCAGAAGTATCCCGACATTTTTACTGACTGTGGTGGCAGTGAGGAAACCATCCAGTGCCTCTGAAAAGTAGCTCCTGAAATGTTCCCAGAGTACCCCTGGGGCAAGGCAGGATTGCCATCAACCTGGAACCAGCAGGAACACATGGACCTGGGTCACTGGTGACACAACTGAGCAATTTTATTGTGAGGGAAGAAAACAGTATATCCCCCTGCACTGTCTTTAGACACCACAGAGTGAGACGCAGGTGGTGCCAGGCCAGTGGCTTACACGAACGTCAGATGTTTTATTTTCTTTACTAGTAATGGTGACTGTGGCAGAGAACATCTACAAACAGAATGGGAATGTGTCCAGCATTCTAGAAGCTAACAGTGCTTCCAATCAGATCCACATTGCTCCCCACACGCAGGCCTCAGAATTTGTGTAATTTTAGTTTTATTTAAAAAAATAAAACAAATTCAGTATATGCTGCTTAAAATTTACTGCTAGGGTTCCTCTTGGTTGAATGAAGCTTCAATTAGTGGATCCTGAATTATTCTCTGGTTTGACTGTTTCTAAGCAGCTTTTCTAAATGGCTCAGAGTTGACTGGAGACTCTCTGAGGGCAGGAACTATGGCTTAATTATCTGCCATTACTTACCTGGACTACATAACTGTTTTCAGGTCACTGAGTAAATGAGTATGACCTTTGGTCATACCGTGTGTGAGCCCCCCAGTGCTCTTCCTACCTCATGGCCCATCCCCGAGCTTTTTAAAGGGGCTCGGCCAACCCCACACTTTTGCTTCCTGTCCTTACTGAGGGAAGGGGCAAGGCCTATTCTTGCTTCCTACTCTCTTCTTCTGGCAAAACTCCTTTCCCTGAACTCCTTTTAGTGACTGGAATCACCACGATGAAGACAGCGTCCTATCCATGCTCAACTGTCTTATTTGAGGCTCTATACTTTTGTGTCTATGATGTGTGGCATCTGTAAGAAAACTCGTACAGAGTCTCTCTTCCCTAGAAGCAAGTTTGTTAACCAAAAGAAGTGATAGTGACCCCAAAAAGGATAAAAATAATTTACCTTCAAATATGTAAATTGTTATGAACACATCCATGAGTGAACATGAGTCGATTCTTCTAAATAATATGTAATAATAATGGTAACAGCAATGGTAACGATTATTAGTCAATAAATGTCAAGCCTTTGCCTCATACTGGGTACCACTCTGAGTTACTGATGAGCATTGGTCCAGTTATACCTGTAATAGCTCTATGACATAGGGACCGTGACCGTATTTTTACAGTTCAGGAAGCTGACACAGAGGAAAGTAAGCTGTTTAAGGTAGCAGGGTGAGTAAGCAACAGAACCGGAGGGGAGCCAGGCCACCTGTCTCCAGAGCTGCCTTTCCAAACCGTTATGGCTCTTTAGTCGAGATGCAATAGAAGTGGAAAAAGACGGACCCAGTACCTACCCCCTGAACTGGAAAGAAGCCACAAGAAAATCTTGTGACCTCCCTTGTACGAGTATTATATTTCTCACTTCACACATTTTGTGAAAGAAGAAAATCATACCCCATATGGAAGAGGAGGCCCATAGAGCCAGACCTTGGCTCTGCTCAAGGAAAGGTCAGGAAGCAGAGAGGGGACTCAGCACCCCGGGCTTCTTTAGAAGCCTTCGAAACAACAGGCATCCCAGCAGGCTTGAAATACACAGCAAATGACGGGCTGTCTTCATGTGTAACTGATTTCCAAGCCCCGCGGTACACGCATCATGAAAATCCAAGGTGATGTGGCAGCCTCTCTCATCCAAATACAGTAACTGCTTGGTGTGGAGATCCTGATGGCTCCCACCTCTTCTAGCCTTTGTGTCATGAAGCCTGTGACTCCAGCAAACAAGTCCTATTTCTGCTGTGTGTACACTGCACTATGCAAGAGAGTCAGGCTTGCCACTTCTCAGCAAGACCCTAATCAGCGAAGCTCGGCTTTAAGACTCAGAAGTCCACAATTAATCCCGTTTCCAGCCCACAGAAAAGACTGGAACTCATAACCACTTGTGTAGTTATCCCCTGTTACATGCCAGCATGCTAGGTTCTGAGAGCTGTCCAGCTGCGGACAGAAGATACTTCAGCTCTGTGTTTCAGGAGAAGGAAGACTCCCTTGGTTGCATTGCAAGAGGCCCCTGGGGTGAGAAATTCAGTGTCCTGGTGGAGAAGATCGCAGGCAGCCTGAGGTTTGAGCTGTAGCAAGCCAGATACGGGGGTTCCACACAAGCTTGCAGACCCTTCCTTCACAAACACGCAAGGCTGCATGTGTGTGGTTTTCCTATGTGGAAAGTTGCATAAAATGAACATGATACCGCAGCTCTTCTTTTTTTCTTCTTCTCTTTGTTAACATCGTATGGCATCTGACACTGAGATAAAGATACTTTCCAATGATATATGGAAATGGGATGTTAAGTCTTGGAAGTGATTGATGCCTTGCCATTTTGGCTGGCACTGGGGCTCTAAACTGATTTTCCTTCCGGCTCCCTGCCCTTCCTTGCTTATTCCCAGTTGTAAATCCTCCCATCCATACTCTCTTCTGCTGAGCAGGACGCGGTCTTGGGTTCCCAGCTCTGGACAGCACTGCATATGTTTCTAGCACTCAGTTAAAAATATTTACTGGCATCTCTAGCTTTGTTTTTTCGTCTATTTCAACATTATATTATAGTATTTATCTTAGTCTGAAAGATATTTCCTGAGAGTTATTAAGTATTTTTAAAGGAATTTGATGAGGACATAATTTCATCTTTGACCACGTCTAAATCTCAATTGTATGCCAAACTCTTTGGTTTTCACATTAAACCTGGCAGACCCAGACTGCTTTGTAGCCAAGACCAAGTAATAGGAAACTATGGTAAGATCTTTGTGACATCTTTCGTAATTCTTATGAAATGTACTTTGAAGTAGCATCATAACTATTTTAAATTAAACATCAAAAATAAATGGGTAGACTACATTTAGTGTGTGTGGTACTCTTAGTTTTCAATTATTTTTCCCTCTCTCTCTCTCTTGCAAATTTGCTAAATTTGGTAATTTGCAGACTGCTTCTTCATCATTAGTGAGAAAAATAAGTTAGCTCCTTATTCATTTTTCTTAAAATAACTATTTTCTGAAGTTCCCTTTATAAGTAGAATCAACACTCAATTATTTGTGTTAATGGAGGAGGGAAAAGATCCAGATAAAACAATGGATAATCACAAATTGTTTATATAAGGGGAAAGTGCTGAATTTCATAGATCGAAGCTGATTTATGGACCACTTACTTAGTAACACAAATCTACATAATGACAGATACTGCAGCGTTGGAATTCCCTGCAGTAGCGCCTTCCCGCGGGGCACCCAGCATCACCATAGTACAGATCCCCTGTCACTGCAGGTAGCTTCCAGACAGGGACATTTGCTTACCCATAATCCAGATTCGCTGCAATATCACACATGTAAGTTCTGCCTAGACTCCGGGGAAGAAGTTAAATAAAATATATTGCATTCCTGTTTGACTTTGGAATTAAATTTCTCTATAAATATCGTATCAACCCCGTTAGAGATAGTTTCCTTTAAGAAATATTCTAAGTCTATGGAAGGAAAATGAAGACTAAAAAGGATAAATGTCATTGACATGTCACAGTGAGAAACACGAGAGACAAGAGTCCCATTTTCCCCTACCATTTTATGTTCATTATTTTCTCTCCCTTTCCCAGAAAAATTAATTTAGAAAGTGCTACTGCAGTCTTTGACAGACACACGTTAGCAGTGGCTGCCCCTAAAGTCACATCTGCAAAAATACCATGGCGAAGACGGCAATTATCACTTTTCAAATTAATAGGACAAAAACTTTTTGTTCGTTGAAGGGGTGAAGGAAAGGAGTGGTGCATCGTGGATTTATTTAAAACTATTTCCTTCACTGCTGAGTGCATTCTGTGAACACTTCATAAAGCATATCTCCATGCAACTTTCCCAAAGAGCAGAAATTTAGACATAGAAGCAACATTGGCAACAACAGAGGAAAAAAATCTTAACTGTCTAATCTATATTGTGAGATTCCATATAATTTGTAGGATTGGTCAGAATTTCACCCAGGGCAGGAATCTAGTATAGTACATAACATGTACTTTTGTTCACCCTCGAGAAATGGTATGGATTGGTTGTGAATGAGTTTTTTGGTTTTTTGTTGTTGTTGTTGTTTTTTCCCTGCAGAGCTTATATATTCACATGGGCTGAATGGATACTAATTCTCTGAGGTGCAATTTTTTTTTTTAATGTTGGCTCCATTTTTTGTTTTCTGTAAGTGCTCATTCCTGAAACAACAGTGTAAGTAATTAGGAAACATGATTTAGTATGCAAGTATGCACTGTATATTGCTATCATTTGGAATGCATTTAATGCACAAGATTGTCCAAACTAAATGATGCCTAGAATTTCAAGAGCTGCAAGGAGCCTTGGAGTTCATCTCTTTCTCGCCTTTCATTTTATAGATGAAAACACAGAAGCTCATAGAAGTTAAACGCTTTGGTGGGGGAAGGAGACATCCACAGCTGCGAATCCCAATTTGCAATTTCTGCACAGATTGCTTTACTGTGACTTTTCTGGGGACTGCTTAACTGAATGATGTCAGCTATGCTAATTTCATGGCATGTCACTGACAATGCAGGGGCCACACGATTAATTTGAAAACGTCTGTATTTTTCTAGTGCAGCTAGGTGAGCTCCGCTAAGCAAGAAGTCTTAATCTGTGACAGGCCCCAGATGCCTGGAGAAAGCGCTCAGCCCGGAAGAGGCCAAGCCGTGATTGATTGTTCTGCCAACTGCACAATTACAGTCAGTTACAGTGTCGGCTCCCTCAAACCAGCACGCAGTAAATTGGTGCAGGAGCTGAACATTCCTGGTTCTTAAAGCCTCATTGTACCGTTTTCCTCTGTGCAACAAACATGTAACATCAAACTCAACCAAAAAAGCCGCCTTCAAAATTACAGTATTGGCAGGTGGGGGGCGGGAGGGAGTGTTGGCTAAAGCTAGTTTGTTTGGGGGCCTTAAAAGTCATAGACAGAGGTTTGCTTACTTTTGCAGTCATTATCACAAATAGAAGTTCAGACTCGTGGCCCAGGGTAGGAGGAGAAACTCATTAAAGCAGAAATTTCCAGAAAGATCCCTGACGAATCAATCTCTGGGCCAGTCCAGGCACTTGAATTGTGTGTGGTTCTGACGTTCTTATTGTAACTGGGATAGAAGGCCCCCGTCCCTCCTGGTAGCCATCAAAGGTGTCCACACTTCTCGACTTTTCAAGTGGCAACAACATTTGAAGCTGGTGTGGACTGACCACTGATTGTCAAAACCAGTCCAGAATGAAACTGTTCATCCAGACTGACTTCTAAGTCACATAACTAGCGGATGCCCTGCAGCAAAAATAAATTAGCTCTGAATTTTCTGTAGCGGAGTCTTAGATGGGGCCATTGTGTGAATGCTCCTCAGTCATTTAGCTCGAGGCAAAGAAAGAACTGGAAGATCCTGGGGCTACAGGGGCCAAAACACTCACATTCCCAAGAAAAGAGTCTACTTGGAATTCCTGGATAATTGAGGCAAAACAAAAACTGTTCATTCTAGACCTAAATAACCTTTGCTTGTAAAGGTAAAAAAGTTGTTGTTGTTGTTTTTTAAGTTGCAGTGTTTGCTGTCTGAGGGAGGCTTATGAAGGCTTGCTGAATCTAGAATGTGCCGAGAGTCCACGGCTATAAATGTCTCCACAGCAAATGGGCTGTGTGGCGTGCCATGACCGTAGCCTGCTAGGTAATTTATGTTGCTTAGGGACTGTACTTTTCTAATAGATTGAACTGTTAGTTTTCAGGAGGATTTAATGAAATATTGAACCAGATGCCACCGGTCTGCCATGGATGTGGGACTGTGAGAAATGAGGAAAAGTTGCTTGGTAAACAGCTCGGATCTCTGTGAGGGGGAAACACGTTGGGGCCTCCGTGAAAGCGAGTCACAGGCAGGAGGAAATGTGGCAGGTTTCGTATAAATGTGTCTGCGTCTGTGTCCTGTGCTCATTTAGAATAATAGGAGGTTGTGTCTAGCCCAGGGCCCTTTTGATTTTCCAGGAAAACTGTCTGAGTCTGGAAGGTAGGGACTAGGGGCTGAGGTTTTTCTGGGTCATTACTGTTGGCCAGTGTTAATCCTCTGACTAGCCCTGTCATTCCACTGGATAGGCTTTTGCTGTCTTCCTGTTTTCAACAATATTATCAGATAATTGGCATCAGGGTTGAACTAGCAGTGTTTTGCAAAGAAAACAGTCCCCTCAGAATGACATTCTTACATGTCATTTTGAGGGCCTGACAATTAGCCTCCTTAACACTTTATAAGTCTTACCCCCATTTTTTTTATTACCAAATGTCAGGACAAAAGGTTGTTTCTCAAACTAAAAAAAAAAAAAAATCTTCAACTTGTGAATTCAAATTTTGATTTTTCTCATTAGGAAAGACAAGTATTGTTGGTAGGTCCCCCAATGATAGGTCTGTGATCAAAGGAGCAAGACCGATACAAAGCGAAGGTCAAGCAAAGCTTTATTTCACGCCAACATCAAGAATCAAATCGACCGGTCGGGGCTGCTTCTTACAGAGAAGGTGACCCCTCCCAGCCTCACAGACTAACTTTTATAGGGCAAAGGCCATGTGGTTGGGCCTGGCTACACACAGGGGGCCAATGAGATTGCAACACACAGAGAAAGCTGCACAGTCATGCTAGGTCACACAGGTGGCCAACTGAATTACAATTCACCCCATAGTAGCTATTTGAACTAGCCTATCACCTTGGTCAGAATTGGCACCCAAAAGGCTCTCAAAAGGCGGGGCCCACACTCCTTGGTAGCTAGGGAGACAGTATGTGTGCCCCACTGATTGGATGTCTCCACCTGGCCTGACTCATCCCTGCATCCGGGCTCTGTTATCTCCACCTGACCTGACCCACCCTTGTATTTGGGCTCTGTTATCAGGGACTGGTCGACCATAGTTTACTGGTTTCCCAGACTTGCTTTTAAGTAAGTTCCCCTGGCGTGGGGGTGGGGAAGGGGGCAGTGTCAGTTTAAGTTTTACTGCATAAACAGCAAAATCACTGTTTAACCGGATGGAATCGCTCTGGCTAAATAGGCCCTTACATTGTTAAAGAGATTTTTTTCCCCCAATTTTCTCTATAAGCAATTACTTCAACTTCCAGCACTTTCTTGAGCATCATTCTGTTTATTTTGCTTAAGAATTAAAAAGTTGGTATTTTAAAAGGTATCTCTAGTTGTCCTTTTTTTTTTTTAATTCTTTTTCTAGGGAAAAAAATATCAGTTTCAGGTGTACAATGTGGTGATGTGGCCTTTATGAACCTTAGAAATAAATGCTTGTCTTGATAAGTGTCCTTACCCTCTGCCATTGTACGGAGTCATTTAAATACTCTTGACTCTTTTCCTTGTGCTGTGCTTTTCATCCCCATAACTTTTATGTACTTTATAACTTAAAGATTGTACCTCTTGATCCCCTTTGCTACTAGGACAGCCTTCTGGTTGTCCTGTTTTGCAGAGCCTTCTTATTTCTACATGGCCCATCCTGACCAGGGTCTAAGAGCACTCGGCTGGGGGCCACCTGAGATGAGAAGTGTCCTAGCATAGTTCTGTGTTAAATGTGCAGATTTACTTTCAAGTTAAAACAGTCTGTGGGCTTAAAGATGAATAGTCAAGTCCATAAGGATTCCTGTCCCTGGGGACATTCTTTGTTGAAATAACTGAATGTCCAGTGTAACCTGGATTAACTTTTAAAAGGGTGAAGTTGAAAGTCATCAGCTTCCTCTAAAGACTTTTGGGTAGGAGTGGATGACATCACTGGAGATCTTGTTCATGTCGCTCTTTCTGGTCCCAGGCCAGCCCTTAGTAGCTGATCCCAGCAAAAAAGCTGAAAGCTAAAGGAGAGATGGTATCTCTTCTTATCAAGTTAAAGCCACAGTGACTGTACGTAATTATTCGTACCCATTTTATAGGACAGCAGTTTTCTTGCCTATCATTGAAGGGAATCCTAGTGGATGCAAAATGTTCAGCTGCTTCTGAAAATGATTAAGCTCATCCTGGTTTGAAAGAACAGGCATTGAACTATGTCAGTGGGCCTGGATTTTAGCCCCAGGAGGACCACTAAGTCATCCATGACCTCTGGATCTGGAGAGGACCTCTTTGGGCCTCTCTGTTTGATCCAGTCAAGAACTGCAGTGCTTCTGGTTCCTTAGCACTACTGATGCCTGATTCTAACATTACCAGATCTGATTTTTACAACAAAGAAATAGATTCAATGAACGAAAACATGGGTAGCTCCTATGTGAACTCTAGTCCCATTGTTCGATTTGTTCATTTCCGTGACTCTCACTCCAGTCTGCCGGGTCTGTAGCCTCGAATGAATAGGGAAACTTGTTTCCTGTTTTACAAAGTCCACCTTTTGGCTACAAATAAAGTCTGGGACTTATTAATTGTACTCTCCTATGAAACTGCTCTTGCCTTTAGCTATTCCTTTCAGAGAAGTAAGGATTTAATGTCATTCCAGCATCATGCACATCACATCATTGGCCTAAGGGAAAACAGGATTTAATAAATAAAAATTGATAAATACATTTTCAGATATTTTCCTTGCTGCCACTCAGATGTATCTGATGGATAAGGATAACCTATGGGAGCAGAAGGGAAATTTCAAGGGAACCTCGTTCCATGGCTCTGATTTTGCTGGTACTGTGTGACCATCTCTCAGCAAGCACCTTTGGTATGGCAACAGCTAGTCTTGAATGGGGCCCAGATGGGCTCGCCTGACCCTGTCATTAATTACCCCAAAGCTTGATGATACATACAACAAAGCCCTGTGTATATGTATGTACACATGTGTACATATACACACAAGCACACTAATTTTTTCTCAATTTATGATATATTTCTTTCATCATTCTTAGTAAGGGACTGTGCTCGGTTCAGGGTTTATGAGCATTAGAATGACACACTGATTCATTCAAGGAATATGTGAGTATGTGTTTCTTCAAGGCACTAAGCAGGGGTCGTAGCAACAACACATATCAGACTAACCCAAGAACTACAAGAGCATTATCATTTAGTAGGAAACAGAGCCATGCCTATAATCTCAGTATTAGGTTGAAAATGATAGAACACCATAGAAGATGTGTATAAAGTCTCTGCAAATTCAAAAGGAAAACTTCCTTTCAGGTGGAGGAATTATGAAGACTTTAAGGAGGAAGTGGCAGTTAGGTTGAAATTATCAAACATAAAAAATGTTAAGTCTGTGTTGGAGTAAATATCATTATTAATAATTATCATTTTCACAGTGTTTCATAGCACTTGCTGTAACATGTGGGCAGAGTGATTGAAACAGGTCATCGGGGGACGTTTACAAACAAGCAAAATGAGTGCGTTTGGGAAAGTGGGCTTAAAGATCAAAGCAAAGACAGGCGGGTTTGGGATTTCACAACATAAGAATGGGTAACAAAATTAATTTGATGAAAATATTTATCCACCTAACAGTAGAAGTGTAATTCCAACAGAGCATCGAAAACTCTTCAGTGCAGAAATAGTAAGGCACTAAGAGGAGGGGAAAAACACCCAGGGAGAAAGTGCAATTTCTGTCCCTTTTTAAAATTTAAAAAAAAACAAAAACAAAAACACAAATTGCTCCATGAATAAGAATAAGCATACTCTCTCATTAAAAATAGGTTTGTCTTATGATTGCCTGTTACTGTTTGAATCATAACTTCCAACTGCTGCTTTCATTCAAAAGAAGCCATTAAACTCGCATACTTCTTGAATGTGCCCGTGTGTGAAAGCTTTAATTAAATCTACAAGGAGAGCCTTAAAAGAACAAGAATCAAATTAATTGCAACATGGGCCATGCATTTGTTTCTCTGACAGTCCCCGTGCTTTGGAGAGAACGCAATCTGGGTGCCTTTATCTGAATTAGTAAACTCAATATCACTTTCCATTAGCATTGGCCACTCGGCGCCATGCATCTTCTCCCTGACACTGTTTACATGTTCGTGCCCACACAAATAGAGTTTGTTCCGACTGGTTTGCTATAGGATTCCAAAGCAGTAAATCCAGGAGGTGGAATAAGTGGTCTTCTGCTTTCTGCATCACTGGCTTCTGTGAGCTCCTCTCTAGACCGAGCTTCATAATTAGACTGCAGAGTAATTAAGGAAAATTCAGCACATACAAATAGGGCAAAAGGATTTGCTGCTAATTATGGTTGTTATACCATCGTCAAGAAAAATTAATTTGTAATATTATTCTCTGGCTTTTCAGTGACCTAAAATCTAAAGTAAGGAAGTGATGCTTTGTGCTCAAGAAAGAGTTCTACAACTGGAGTTGATAAGTATTTGTCTCATGAGACAATTAGATATAAAAGCATATATAGAAATTTTGGGCATTTCCCCCCCCCCCATAAAAAGACTCCAGAATTCCTATAAAAACATCAATGTGTAATTACTTTGTCTTCATTTTTGAGCTGGTTTTGGAAGATACTGTTTTGTACTGTGCCAATATTACAGTGTAATCCCAGTAGCAGCCTGTAACTACCCCCCCCTCCCTGTACCAACAGGCGACATTTGCATTTGGGAGTTTAATTAGACAGTGTGTAATTTTCTTATTTTAAGGCCTTCACCTATTAATACCTTAGGCCAGATGTTTATAGCCGATGAACTGTGACTGCTTATATTCAGCTCCTGTGAAGGAAATAGCCATAAGCAATGGGCCAGGTTTAGAATGCTGTGTCAAACAGGTATCACAAGGTAATTTTTTGATTGCGCAGAGTTTAGAAGTAGAATCGCAGGGATTTCCACTTGGAAATGTTGCATATTTTAGCGTGGATTGTTTCACAGGCAGAGAAATACATTTTCTCACTGAAAATGTAAAGCAGATTTATTTGTGAGCTGTCTGCCCTTGCCATTTCATGTTTTCTTCCTTGCTTCTCATTTCTGGGATGCCAAAGCCTAAAAAAAGACAAGCATGTGTTATTCCTATGACTGAGAAGGTGGTCAGGAGGTGGGGGGAGCATTTTTAAGAGTTTGGAGCTTTGCACATTAATTAAGAGAGGCAATATTCACAAAGTATGAAAATTAAGGATTTTTAGTCCACCCAGGGTCAAACTGGGAAATTTAAAAATTTATGAGCTTATATTGTTAATAGTTTCCTAAGGGCAAATTCATCCTGTATTTTGAGCGATTAATGAATTGCTTGTTGTATGCAGCATAATAGAGAGAAAGAGTACAGTTAGACATAATCTAGAAGTTCTTTTTGGAAACAAGCTAACAAGGGAGGCTGTGTAGTCTCTATCCACTGCAACTTCTAAAAATAGGTTGGATAACCATCGATCTTGAGAGATTTCAGAGTGATGTGCCTGGAGGCAGGGAGTTAGATCTGAGACTTCTTAAGACCCTTCCATTGTGTAATTCCCATAATTATTCGCGCACATATAAATACAGACAATATGGTTTTCTTTATTGCAGTTGTCACTGTGTGAAAAAAAAAATCTCAAATTTAGCACTCCAATTATAGAATGTTGCTGTCAATTACTAAGCTTAACCCCAATAATAATAAAGGGACGCAAAGTGCACATCATCACCAACAGGATGGTAATTTGTGATGTCTTTTGAACTTCCAAATGACTGTTGCATGAAGGGCTGAGAGAAAGGTCACACGAAGATCAGCTTCAGACATACCCCGTTGTTACTCAAGAAGGATTTTGCTCTGATTAGCAAAATACCAACGGCCAGTCGGGAAAAAAAGATCAAGGCCAGTAACCTTCTGAAAGGGAAGTCAACTCAGTAATAAGCAGTGGCTGTAGCCATCTCTCAGCACTGCGGACCCATGCAGAACTGATTCATAATACCCTGCATCATGGCTTGAAAGCCTCGTGAGGGCTTCAGTTCAGATTACTTGTGGCTCATATTGATCTTTTCTTTCAGATTTTTCATCTTTTCTTTCTACCCTTTCTTCTTTCTGCCCTTTCTCTGTAGGTACACTGATTTCTTCATTTTTTTTTTTTTTTGCTCCTTTTTATATTTTTTCTGTCAGCTCCATATTCTTAGGGCATGTGTTTTCTTTTTACTCATTCAAATACAAATAGCCTTTAGGAACAAGCAAAATTATTTTAAGTTGGGGTTATTGTTGTTGTTGTTGTTGTTACCTTTTTTTAAAAGCATGAAAAGCTTTCTTAAACATTGTATACTTTCTCAGCCCATCATCCACTCAACAAAATAAGCAGTTTCTTTAGCATTTCGTCACAGAGTTTTCCATGCCTCTTGACTTATTTATTCAGTCAACAAACTGAGAGCCCATTACCTGCCCAGACACTGTTCTAGACATTGAGAGTATAGCAGTGAGCAAAATAAACAGAAATCTTGACTTCTCTGGAGACTCCAAAATTACCTCAGAAATTTTACAGTAATAAGTGATAATCAGGGAGGGATGTGGGAGAGTCCAGAGTGCTTTTGCCTTTCTCCGTGTGTACCTCAATCTTCTTCATTCTGGTTGTTGTTGGTTAAGTGACCACAGTCTCCTGAGACCAGCCCATAGGAGATGCGGCAGTGACCAGAGGCAAAGGTGGTTCAGAGCTTCTGCAGGGCTGGGAAGGAACACAGACGCAGGCATGGACGGGGAAGCGTGAGGAGCAGGCATCCTCTAGCAGAGCTGCGCCCCCCACCCCTGAGCAAGAAGGCAGAGATCCTGTGCATGGGGACATAGGAGCAGTGTGACCCAGAAGACGTGGGGGCTTCGCGGAGGACTTGAGTAGGTGCCCATCCCAAGTGCACCAAAGCCTGGACTGAAGTGCTGAAAGGCTGTGAGGCCAACCCAGACTGAGCGGAGAAAGCAAACAACTTCGTGTAAGAAAGGTGACTGCCTTGGGCAGCTGCGATTCTGCCTGAGTGCGTTATTTTCTGCTACTCATGCATCTCAGAAAAGTAAAACTGCATTAGGAAACATCTCCATCGGCCACTTCCCATGACCTTCGGTGGATCAGACAAACCCAGGGCCCCTGAGGAAAGGTGAACCTGACTCAGGTGCTCCCCACATTACTAGTTCAGGCCACACTTTCCTTCATCGGTGCTGGCAATGTTGCAAAGATAGCTCCTGTTGCTGGGCATCCTAAAAGTAGTTAAACCTGTTAATATGTCTTAAAAGAGAAAAAACTATAAATCAAAGGGAACTTCTTCACTTAAAATGTTTCGGTTCCATTTTAGAATGAAAATGAGCAGCATGAGTTCAGGGTCTTTACTTATATTGGGTGTCTGGCTCACCTTACGAGCTGCCTTTGATATTTTCAGTTCTTATTCTAATTTAATTATGTTTCCTGGGCCGTGATCACATCATGAAAGGAAGTCCCTTAGACTCGCTCACTGTAGAACAGAATTGAACAAGGATGTGGATGTATTTACAGTTGCTGAGTATATTAAAGAATCACATTTATGTGATTTATTTTCAAGAAGTTTTCGTCTTCAAGGTAGGGCTAAAGCTCTGAGATACTATTTTAGCTAAACTATAGTGTATTTTTAATTATTTTAAAGTTAAAGTGGCCTGTTACGAACAATGCATCAGTTATAGTGCCCTTTTCTCTTGAACTGCCTTTTTACTAAATTTATATCCAAATGAGAATCACTAAGGGAACTTTTGAATACACAGATATCTAGCCCCTGTCTTTGTTACCCCAAATAGGGAATAAGCAGAGATCTTTATTTTTTAAAAAGCACCAGAGGTGATCCTGTTTGGAAACTGCTGTACTCTACTCGAAAGCACATGCTAGAGGCATAAAATAACGGATTACAGGATAACACTGATAGCTTTCTCATCTTTGGAAAGCGAAGCCATGTCTACTATAAAATATTCAATCATAGAAGAAAAACACCATGAAAATGGGGAAATAATCTAATATCTTCTCCCCCGCCCAAGTTCAATGATCATTCCCATGATCATCTTTTCATATATTACCGTGTGTGCAACTGTGTATATGTGTCTGTGTATATGTATTATCTGTCCAATGTAGCTCATTTTTTTCACATAGTATGTCACAAACACCTTGCCACACCAAGAGTTGGTTGTATTTAACAATTTCATTGTCATCAATGACCACTCTCATATGTGGCCCTCAGAGATGCTCTCCATGGACAGCTGTCGCCCGCATTTCCACATCAGAGACACCTGTCCATGTACATGGGAATATTCTAGGGTCTTTTAGAATTCCCAGGAAGGTCCTTCATTCATTCAACATTTTTGGTGGCTTCAACGATAACAGCAGAAGAAGCGGTGATAGAGGCAGTGATAGCAAACACTCCTATTCAATTACATGCTGGGCACCATTCTAAACCCTTTATGTAATTAACTGTATTTTAATTTTACAACTCTATTTTAATTCCATTTTGTAGCTGGAGAAACTTAGGTAAAAGGAGCTTAAATGACTTTCCAAAGTCACACCATTGACAAATGGTGGCCCTAGCATGTCAGCTGAAGTCAGCCAACTCCAGAGTATCTGGTTAGCACCATATTACACTCAACAGGCCAGGCACAGAGCAAGGTGAAATATAGCAAAAGCCTAAGGCGGCCTCATGCTATAGTTGAGAAGACAGGTACTAATAAAATCGTCACAAAATGGACGTGCAAATGCTCTGTGACTGGTGTACCAGAAGGTGAGGTACAGGGTATTCTATCCACAGCCCCGTAACAGGGGCAGTGACTTAGCCTGGTCTGAGAAGGCTTCCCGTGGGAAGAGACTCCAGTAAGATCTACAAGTTAAAAGGAGTTAATGAGATGAAGTCGAAGACAGAGCATGCTAAGCATGGAAACCTCTACCAAAGGCCCTGTGTCAAAAGGGAACATGGCAAGTCTGAGGAACTGGGAAGAGGCCAGGACGAGAGAGGTTTCTCCAGGAGAGAGGCAGAGCCTGCCAGGCCAGAAGGCTGAGGAAGCCAGGTGGACCCAGACAGCAGGATGCCTTCTAGGTTGGGCGGGGAGGGGTTGGTGGAGGAGGAAGAGTTTTCATCTCATCTGAAGAGGAAGAGAAACCGCTACTGTGTTTTAAGCCAAAGCATCATGCGAACAGATCTGCGTTTTCAAAGCTCTCTCTGGTGACGGTGTGGAGAGCCCACTGGAATGGGGCCAGGCTGGCTTCGAAAGACCTGTAGGGAAGCAGTTGCAAGAGAAAACAGAAGCCTACACCATTTGGCAATGAGGAGAGGGAGAAGAGTAGACAGATTTAAGAGGTGAAATTAACAGGCCTTGGATAGATGGCAGCTTGGGCAAGGAGTTGGTGGAAGGAATGGCTGTGCTGTGAACCCAGCTGGCCAAGATATGACCATGAACGCCAGGCGTGGTATCTGTGCCCACCTGCCAAGCATGTGGACTTCAGGTTGCTTGTCACAAGAATCAGACACGTTTCTTTTTGAACTGCTTTACCCTTGAAGAACAGCTCTCCTGTGGCCATTGAATAATACATCATGCTTTATTCTATTTGCCTTTTGGAGATTTGTATGCAGATGGCAATTTCAGATGCTTATATTTAATATCCTATTTTTTCTGTTTCTTTCCAGTCATTCTTGAAAGCATACAAGCTTTCCATCCCATGAGCTAAAAATATATTTAATTCCATAAACAGAAGAAACTGTGTCTGAAAATGTAGGTTTCTGAATCCAAAAAAATAGATTAAACTGGCTACCATTAATTATTTCTCAGATATTGATGGAGAGGTAGAAAGGAAATGTTCAGCACAGGGTCTCATTTTTAAAAGGTAAAACAAAACAAAACACGTTCAGAAGGCACGCAGTTACAGCAGAAAGCTAGCCACAGTGGTGCATAAAATTTGAATACTGTGTAGTCAGAGGATGGTTCCTCCTGCGTTTTATACAAAGGATGCACACAGCTGGGATTTTTACAGTCCTTCATTATAACGGCAGCCAACATTTTTCTGCACACTATAACACTGAACCAACTCATAATTTTGAAGCAAACTCTGTAGGAGATATTTAAGTGAATAATGCTTTCCCATAATGAAAAGAGGGCCTAATGCTTCCTGTGTATAAGTCAGTGCATTACCATAATGTTAAAGAAAATGCCCATCTTCAGGATCTGTCAGGTCATCATGGTTGGCCTATATATTATTTATTGTATGCATCGAGCCCTTGAAAGACAACGACTGAAAAATGCTCAATCTGTTGAAATTTGGTAAATGCAAACAACTCAACAGTAAAGACCATTAAGCCAGTGGTCTTCATTGTGAAATTTCTCTTCATTTCACTATAGCCAGTCTAAAGAACAAAAGGTGATTTTCTCAGACTGAAGGGGTGTGCATCAGAAACATCTGGGGAACTTTTTCTTTTAAAACAGAGATTCAAACTGCACTCCAGACCTGCTAAGAATCTCCAGGGATGATGAACAAACATGCATAAAAATGCATAACATTAAAAAAGTTAATGCCACTCCCCGTTAAAAGCCACTGGATTGATAAGACAAGAGTAGTGGCCACATCAACAAATTTTTCAGAAAATGCCTTTCTGAAGATCCGTAGGTATAAATTATTTTGGCTTTATTCATTGAAAGATCTCAGAATGGAAAGGGAAATGAAGAAAGCATCCCCTATTTTTTAAAGAGATCAGCTCACATCAGGCGCCCTTGCTGGTCTTTCTAAGTGGTCCAGGCAGGGACATTGTGACCCTGTTCTGCAATACAGAATTGTCGACAGGATCGCGTCCATGTAGTCCTCCTCGGGAAAGCTAAAGTGTTTCTGCTGCTAAGCCCGACAATTTTCTTACTGGTCCCCATACTCAGTCCCAACCCTGTAAGACTGGGTTTACCTTATCTCGTTCTGAAATGATAGCACAGGGACAGTCGCTACCATGCTTTTCTGAATTTGTGTTCTAGATGTCTTTGGATTTCAAGAAGACAAAGGCAATAGAGTGTCTAAGAAGCAATAGCTAAATGTTACCTGAGTCTCTCATATTTTAGTGCACCGTTTGAAAATAATACATCCATGTTCTGCTTGTATGTAGTAATTCCATATAAAAGGCAGTTAATTTACAGATAAATTAGACTTCCAGTATATAGATATCAACAGTCATATGCATAATGATTACTTTATTGAGAGCAGATAGATGTACTTCCAGAGAATATAGGTAGAAAAATGTGAAAAAACTACGAAGTTATGGCAGATTTTTTTTCCTACAACTAAACTGAATTTCCTCTTAGTGAAAAAAAAAAAATGTGTGCAGGGGAAGAATGTCCCATGGAATAGGTCTTACCTTAACTTCCACAGGCTGGCATAGAAAAGACTAATTAATGTCTTATTAGGTGGACACCTATTGAAAACATGATTAGGAAAGCAGGTGGGCCTCTGGAGAGGTCTGCACTTGCCACGGAAGAACTTTCCAGGGAGGCTTGGGGCTCAGTGCAAGCAGCTGCTGTCACTCTGCCAGCCAGCCATGGTGGGTACCCTGAGTTCACCTGCAGTCCTGACTTTGGTAGGGTGTTCTTCGTGTAGGCTGTGTCACTTGGCACTGAACCAGGCTGGCTGGAGGTTGAGTTTAAGATAGAGGTTGGTAGAACACAGGAGAATGTCTGAATGCAGCTCTAGTATTTTTGCCTTAAGTGTCTTTCCTACAAGCCTTTTGGCCACCAGCATTTTTACCCTATAACTAATTGGCCGTCAATCATCTTGATGTTCATTACATCACATACCCTCCCCAATGTCTGTCACTCAGTGATGCTATCCCTCCATCTCCTTCCCCTCCAGCAACCCTCAGTTTGTTTCCTATGATTAAGAGTCTCTTATGGTTTGTCTCCTTTTCTGGTTTCATTTTGTTTCATTTTTTCCTCTTTTCCCCTATGATCCTCTGCCCTGTTTCTTAAATTTCACATATCAGTGAGATCATGTGGTAATTATCTTTCTCTCACTGACTTATTTTGCTTAGCATAATACCCTCTAATTCCATCCATGTCATTGCAAATGGCAAGATTTCATTTTTAATGGCTGGTACTATTTCATTGTATATGTATGTATATGTATCTGTGTATTATATATACACCATACATATATACACCATGCACACACACACAACACACACACACACACATATGTATATATGTATATGCCACACCTTCTTTATCCATTCATCTGTTGATGGATATCTGTGGTCTTTCCATAGTTTGACTATTGTGGACATTGTCGCTATAAACATTGGCATGCAGGTGCCTCTTCGGATCACTACATTTGTACCTTTAGGGTAAATAGTGCAATTGTTGGGTCATAGGGTAGCTCTATTTTCAACTTTTGAGGAACCTCCATGCTGTTCTCCAGAGTGGCAGCACCAGCTTGCATTCCCACCAACAGTGTAGCAGGGTTCCCCTTTTTCTGCATACTTGCCAACATTTGTGGTTTCCTGACTTGTTAATTTTAGCCATTTTGACTGGTGTGAAGTGGTATCTCATTGTGGTTTTGATTTGGATTTCCCTGATGCCGAGTGATGGTGAGCACTTTTTCATGTGTCTGTTGGCCATTTGGATGTCTTCTTTGGAGAAGTGTCTGTTCATGTCTTCTGCCCATTTCTTGGTTGGATTTTTTTTTTTTTGAGTATTGAATTTGATAAGTTCTTTATAGATTTTGGATACTAGCCCTTTATCTGATATGTCATTTTCAAATATCTTCTCCCACTCTGTCAGTTGTCTTTTGATTTTGTCAACTGTTTCCTTTGCTGTACAAAAGCTTTTTGTCTTGATGAAGTACCAAGAGGTTCACTTTTCCCTTTGGATACAAAGCAAGAAATTGTTGTAGCTGAGCTCACAGAGGTTGCTGCCTATGTTGTCCTCAGAGATTTTGATGGATTCCTGTTCCACATTTAGGTCTTTCATCCATTTTGAGTCTACTTTTGAGTCATGTATGATGTAAGGAAATGGTCCAATTTCATTGTTCTGTATGTGGCTGTCCAATTTTCCCAACACCATTATGAAGAGACTGTCTTTTTTCCATTAGATATTCTTTCCTGTTTTATCAAAGATCAGTTGACCACAAAGTTGAGGATCTATTTCTATGTTCTATTCTGTTCCATTGATCTCTGTGTCTGTTATTGTGCCAGTACATACTGCACATACCAATACAGCACATATTACAGCTTCGTAATAGAGCTTGAAGTCTGGAATTGTGATGCCACCAGTTTTTGTTTTCTTTCATTCTTAGTACTATATAGTTCATTTAGGGTTTTTTTGCTGGTTGATCCATCTCTTCATTCAGCATTGCACTTCTTTTCTAACTAGAATTTCTTCCTTCCTTAAAAGAGACATCTGTTTCCATATACTAGGGTATGTTATTTGTGACTGAGCATGTATTGCACTGCAAAAGCCTTCTACACTGTCCTTTGTTCTTGGCATATTATCACATGTCCCTTGATAGACCTTCCAAAGGT
This sequence comes from Mustela nigripes, assembly GCF_022355385.1. Lineage (NCBI taxonomy): Eukaryota > Metazoa > Chordata > Mammalia > Carnivora > Mustelidae > Mustela > Mustela nigripes. The sequence continues at coordinate 34,757,921 of NC_081564.1, read as the reverse complement.
CTGTGGGAAACATGGGTTCAGAAGTGGGTGCCACTGTATAGACCATTACGACAGCTGTTTCTATAGTAGAAAAATGGAAGTACTACAACAAGAGTGAAATGAAACCAAACTATCAACCAGTTGATAAAACCAACAAACTGGAAAGCCAAACTGTCAACCAGTTATTTTTTTATCTTTATGGCAAAATTGCCTTAAGCTCAGTTAGTTAGGTATTGCATGGAGCACTGGGTGTGATGCATAAATAATGAATCGTGGAACACGGAAAAAATAAAATTAAGTTTAAATCATTAAAAATAAAATTTAAGGGGTGCCTGGGTGGCTCAGTGTGTTAAAGCCTCTGCCTTTGGCTCAGGTCATAATCCATGGGTCCTGGGATCGAGCCCCAAATCGGGCTCTCTGCTCAGCGGGGAGCCTGCTTCCTCTTCTTTCTCTGCCTGCCTCTCTGCCTACTTGTGATCTCTGTCTGTCAAATAAATAAATAAAATCTTTAAATAAATAAATAAATAAAATTTTAAAACATTAGCTATGCAACAACAATGCTTGTAGAAAAGATACTCCTGGTGTATCTGAATGGCCCATCTTGTTGAAAAGCTGTGAGAAACTATGGTACACATACTGCAGCTATCAAAACAATGGAAAACCACGTCTCTGAACAGAAGGACCATGGGATGATTTCCAGAGAAGGAGGCAACTAGAAGAAAATCTCATCTTTATAGAAGGATGCCAACCAACAATTAAGTAAAGGATGGTAGGGTTGGAAAGCCACCATTTTGAAAAGGTCAGTGACATATAAGGCTCAAGTGATTGTATATGGAGTGATACCTTCTGAGTAAGAAAGAAAGGGGAGTTAGTAAATATATGTGTATGTTTGTCTCTTAGCACAACACAGGCACATTTTTTTTTTTACAGAGAGAACCTGAGAAGGTTAAGCCTGAAACACCTGATAATGGTTACCTGTGTGGATAGGTAAATGGCAGTAGGGTAGAAAGTAAAAGAGATAATGACCAAGAGACTTTTTGGAATATAATTTTTATACAGTTTTGATTTTTGAAGCATGTAAATGTTTTGCATATTCCAAAAAAAATTAATTAAAAATATGGAGCAAGCTAGCCCTGAGACTGAATGCAGTTGGAAACATATGATCTAAGTATGTATCAAATTACTAATTTTACCACTCAGAGGAAAAAATGAATTCAAATAAGTTTGAACACAACCCTGACTATATATTCTTAGTAGTATATAGTCAAAGGACGAAGAGATCTAAAATAAAATCTTATACTTTTTTAGCAGATTTATTTTTCATAGTAATACTGGTATTGTTGTTCTAAAAATTTCTATATGCAGTAGGATAAGGCAAAGAAGGCAATATATGAATATAATTAAGATAAAAATTTTCACTGCAAGAGAAAAGACAAGTACTTAAGAAGAAAAGAAAATCTCTATAATGTTAAATTTGAGTTGGAAATATTACTATGATGTCATATTAGTATGATATCATAATTTAAATATATATAATATGTAATACATATAACAACATATCCTAAGTTCTCTTCACTCAAATGAACTAGACACAATGAAATTCCAGTTGCAATGGGCATCCACAGCACCAAGATCTTGATTTCTAATTGCTGTCCCCCAATAAAAAAAGTAAGGTTTCTTGGAGAAATTACTACTTCCAGGTCTAGGTCAGGGAAAAATCATCAATGTTATGCCAGATAGCACGATTGTATTCAACAAGCAATGGGATGATTTTAAAAGGATCCTGGAGCCAGCTTGAAAGAACTGCCACAGACCAAATTTGGGAAAGTTTGAACATCCAAAAAAATGACGGCAGTAATTGGTTATAACACTTTGAATGTTTTATACATCATGCATCTTTGCTAAACTTTAAAAAACTGAAATAATTACAAAGGAATAAAGAGAAGGGGACAAGAGAAGTCTCTCTTTACAGACAAATACCACTGAGTAAATGTAGAAATGAGAGGAAAAGATCCCCTTCTGCAAAACCTAATACGGGAATTGATGAAGATGAGAACCATCAGTGCTTGTTAAAGACACTGGGGGAGAGGGAGTCTCGGAGTCAGAATGCTCACACAATCTTAAATTATCACCCTGACGATAATCTTATCATGAGGGAAAACTGAGGCTCTGCAGTGGAAAGATCTGGTGGTCATTTCCTCCCTCATCAAAATTAGCAAACATCACCATTTGTGCCTCCTAATGTGATGCAATTAGAAGGGTTCAGATTCACCCGGTGTAACCTTATGACATAAATGTTTATCCTGGAAACAGAAATATTTCTTTAGAAGGCAAGACATTCTGCACTATAGCTCGCCTAGACTCTTCAAAAACTCAGTGTTGTTTAAGAAAGAAAAAAAAAAAAAAAAGAGGCAGGTGGACTGTTCTAGATTAAAGGAGGCTAAAGAGGCATAACCAAAAGCAGTGTTTGAACCTGGATGCAGGGTTTTCCTAAAAAGGCATTTGGGGAACAATTGGGGATATGGAATGGATATAGACTGCTTGTTAAATGACATTATGGAATCATTATTTTTCTTGGTTGTGGTCATAGGCTACATAGCCTATTGGCTATGTAGGAGACGCATGTGGCTACATAGGAGACGCATGCTTGGGTGGTACTCAGGGATTGAAATAATATCCCAAACTATCAAATGCTTCTGGAGAAAAACACATGTAAGATGTAGATATGTACAGATACTGAAAGAGAGCGAGAGAAAGCAAATGTTTACAAACGCTGGATCTGGGTGAAGAACAGTTAGAGTCTGTTGTACTATTCTTTTGCCTTTGCTGTGGTCTTGAGAATTTTCAAGATAAAAAGTTGTGGGAGAAGAAAGCCATTGAGTCATACAGTGATACAGCTGCCTTTTCTCTTCTAAATGCTTATAGATTGATTTCAAGTTCTTTTTATTCTTCTTTCCAGCTTTATGTTTTCCAGTATAAAAGTGAAGTCACCAAAATGTGTGTACCTCCCAAACCCCTTTAAAAAATATGACCAGATGACACGAAAAGTTTCCTTTCCCCCCAGGTGTTATGGGCAGACAAAATGAACATAAGCAGCCCCTCTCCCTGCCCCCACCCTGCGGCCCGTGGCCAGCCTCCCTCCCCAGGGCGTCTCCTTGAGAGGACTTAGGGTGCTTTTTTTTTTTTAATTAAATTAATTTATTTATTTTCAGAAAAACAGTATTCATTATTTTTTCACCACACCCAGTGCTCCATGCACTCCGTGCCCTCTATAATACCCACCACCTTAGGGTGCTTTTATCATGGGGGTCTAGCAGGTGGGGAGCAGAGAACAGAGAGCAGCAGTGGACAGCTAGCAGCTTCAGCTTTAATTAAAGGTGCCGAATGGTGGGAAGGGGCTCAGGGCTTCTGGGGTTAGAAACCAGGGCTGCACACCGAGGTGTAGAGGGAGGGTCCTGCGCTGGCTCTTCCAAACTCAGTGGCTGTAGGGGTGAGGCCCTTAGCCTGTGGCCCACTCTCTGTATCTTGGCCTGTCTTATGAGAGTGCTGTGGGTGTTTTAAACTGTTGCAGACATACCGGGTCTTAACTTTTGAATTCTCATGGGTGCCGTCCCAAGAAGGTACCAGATCATAGCGATCTGGTACAACTGGTTTGTACTGACGTTGAATGTCTTCTCTTCAGGACAAGAGTGTTATGTCACACTGTTACAAAAAGACTCTTAAAAAAGTCCTCATCGTTACAAAAGGCCATTTGTGAAACCAAGCAACAACTTTTAGGTCCAGACCTTCTACTTTCCACCCTTATTTTACATGTCTAAACACCACAGTTGAAAATATGTTTAGAATACCTGATTCAACCTTAAAATGTCTGTGCCTGGTCTTTCGTTCCTTGTCCCCATCACCTGCTCTGACCCTTTCTCTGCTTTCAAGGCTGCATGCAACCTTGAACGTCATAACCTATGGTGACCAGTGTGAGAAACCTGGGGTGTTAGCCAACAGTGTTTGACATTAGCAGAAGTATGAGAAAATTGTTCAGAACAAAGAGATATCATGCAGAAAGTAAGAAAAATTTAAATAGTAAGTTTCTGTCTCCAGAAAGTTCTGCCTGTGGAAGCTTTTTCATAAAGGAAGCCTGCACCCAGGACCCTGTATGAGCAACATACAAATCATTCCTGTACCGGTAGGAACTTGCCAGCTGGTGTGGGGTTGCACTGGGTGTTCCTTCATGAGGCTGTGTTTATTGTCATGAAGGCAGTAGTGGCATGATTTATGGCGTAGGCTTCTGGAACCAACGTGAGCAGGAAATGGTACAGCCGCAGCCACGGCCGCCTTCGTCCGACATACCCCATCTGTTCTAAGTCAATGTAGAAGTCTCCTTCTCAAAGACATTTTTGTGGGGTTATTTTCTTTTCCTTGCTTCTGAAATACTGGGTTGTTCAGTGCAGTCTTCTCTGAGAATGCCATGTTCCCAGGATGAAATCATGTTAGACAAGCCGAGACTTGGGTTGTGTTTCCCTGTGTCCTCAGATCTGAGCTGTGTGAGCCCTTGTTAACACAGGGAGGATGGGACATATAAATCCTTCCTCTTGGGAGGCAGACATCTCCTGGGAAAGCCACCTGTCGGGCACCTGAGATCCTAATCGGCCTAGGACCGGACCCCACCAATGAGCATGTTCCGTCTTGACTCTGACATTTCTGCACAGAAACCTGTCAGGAGCTACGATTCCGTTATCCGCACTTGGCCACGGGCCCTGGAACGTAGCCAGGGTGGAAAGGAGTCAAAATTCTCAACTCTTAGAAATCCCTCTTTTCTTTTTTCTTTCTTTTTTTTTTTTTTTTTTTTTTTTTTTTTTGGTGTGTTTGGGGAAACCCAAAAAGCAGAGGCCCTTCAGATGGACTCCAGTAGCAAATTCTGGTCTCTGGCCTCAATTGTGTTTTGCTTCGTGGCTCCCTCGCCTGTGAAATCAGTGTCAAGTCAGTAAGGGGTGACTATCTTTACCGAAGCGCAGCGCTATTCTGACGTGAGGGGCTTTACCAGCCCCACACCGGCTCTCCATTTTGAAGAGACAGAGGGGCAGTAGAGAAAAAATATAAAATCAGGCTTGACATTGTATGAGGAAAAGTGAAAAGGGCATATTGGAATCTTTACCTAAGCTTGAGTAATTTCGAGTTACTCGCTCATGTTCCTTTCCAGTGAGACACTCTGACTCACTGTGGCAGACTCTGGGGAAGGCCTTCAAGATCTAGAATTACAGAGCCTCTGCTTGCATTGAGTTAGCTGTTGTCCAGAGTATGATGAGCCTACTTGGGTTGGCACTGGTGCTCAGGGAGGCTTGTGGGAGTATCTTGCACCAACATCTCTTCCATGTGAGCCCTGCCCAGAGGGTGTGGGCAAGCCTGCCTTCAGATACTGTGTCAGTCAAAGGTCTTTACCACAAACATAGCAAAAGCTGTCAGGTTCTGTCTCTTTTTTTGGATAAAGCTCTCTCCCTCTGTTCTTGAGAGTTCTGGTGGTACTGAGGCAGTGAAATGAGCAGTGTTTATCCCCCAAGAGAAGAGTGCTCTGTCGATACAGGAAATGTCAGTCCCACAGGTGGGTGACCCCCCGGGACACTGGTTCCCTGATAACTCAGAAAGTGTCCTGTTTGCACATGTCTGCCTAGAATATTCAGCTATCTAGGATGAATGTCCAGTATAGGGGTTGACAGGAAAATTCTCACAGTAGTTGGCTTTCAAATTATTTTTCATATTTGACAGAAACTATGTTCTAAAAGACATTTAGATTATGTCAAAAAGCGGTTTGGAGAAACTTCTGTCAGTTGGAGGGACTCCAGCTGTGATATTTCTAAATGGTGTGCAATGTTGCCATGTTCTCCTACTGTTCCTGACCTCTCCTATTGTGATTTTTGGTAGAAGCCACTGTCCTAAACCATGGCGTCACTCAGAGAACACTGAGGGATGGCTGTGGGCACTGAGAAATTTGGAATTACATGAGGTGTGTACTGGAATGAAAAGATCCCTCACTATATCTATGTCACATTTTGGACAGAAATCTGACCTGAGTGTATGGAAACAGGCAAACAGAAGGGCCATTAATAACTCTAAATTTTTATTACCTTCAAGAGGTTGATTATGTTAGTTGTATGTTAGCTAGAAAGTCAAATAAATGCCCAGTCAAGCACTTTGAGGTAAGGACAATATTGGATTCTGGTTTGCTTTGAGAGGTTAGAATACTTCGTGCCCGCAGTAAGTGCTCAACACTATTTATTAACTATTTGAGTGAATAGCAAGGCCCTAGATAATGTTGCATTCAAGGTCTTCCTCATCTCCTGGGAAAGAAAGCTTAGGCCAATGTTCCATCTAACAAGGCAGATCCTTCAAGGTTCTTACATATTATTTTAGGTAATAATGTTCCTATTTACCCAGGGTATATTTTCATGGGAAATCTGTGGGCGCGGGCACTGTGTCACTAGGCTAAACATCTGTGGGGTATCATCGGCAATCACTCATCTGACTGTTCCATGTAACTTACAATGTGGTCGCCAACCCTTAAATTGTTGGGAGGACCCATCTACAATGAAAGGACAGGAAAACTAAACAAACACCTGTTACTTTTGAGTACTTTGTGGAATTTCATGAGCCCCTTCTTTGGCACTTCAGTTTCTGTTCCTAGGACAAGGTTAAGAGAAACAGAATTAGGAAGTTGCTTAGGAGTAAGCTTTTCTGTTTATTGGGAGTTGGTACCGAACATTCATAAATTTATAATCTGCATTATGTTCCAGCAATATGTTAATGCTGAGTTCATAAGATTAATCAGGCCACATGCTGTCCTGTGGTTTCACTAATATCGTTCTGAGTTACATCAGCATTTTCTCTTCCACACCACACACAAAAAGCCTTACAGAGCAGTATGTAAGCAGTCCTAACCGGCAAATGTTCAGACATAATTAAAGATGAAGTTTAGCTTCTCTGTTATGGTTGGTGAACAAGATAATGCTCTTTAACTCTACGAGAGGAAAATAGAGCCAAGCCATTTGGCTGCCAAACACATTCTCATTGAAACTTCATGTAGGACTTCACCAGTTGCTGGAAGCTCCTTCCAGGAATTCCAGCCTCTAGGAGATCACTAAGGAGTCTGGTAGGATGAGAACCTCCCAAGACTAATGGGTGGAAACAGGTCATCCCTACTCTCTGCCCACATCCTCCTATGTGTGCACTCTGCTTCTGGAATTTTTAGTATCTAGATAGCCACTGGAAGATCCCTTCCTTTGGCTAGATGGCAAACTAGGGAAATCCATGCGCTCATTCCACAAAGGTAAAATTTTGCTCCTGTGGGTCAGAAATTGGATAATTTTAAACTGAAGTTGTGTCTTCTTCAATTAAAGACATGCCCCCTATTTACAGCAAAATAAACCAGCTGCAATAATCAATCATTCAACAGATGTTTCCTGAGCACCTGCTTGGACTTGGAAGCCTGCTTAGTGCTGGTTCAACACTGGTGAGAGTCTACACAGATCGTAGCCTGAGGGGTTAAGGGGTTATGTCTTCTGAATAGTGAAACAAAGTGCTTTGTGCCTTGGCCTTGTGGCTGTCACAATTTCCACAGCCTGCTGCTTCATCATCTCTGTTGAATATGGCACTGCCTGCCCATTTAGATGGGCTGAATCCTGGACAGCCTTTGAAAAGGCCAGATTCCAGAATCAATTATGAATGAAGCTTTAAGCTGACATATTTACCTAGTCTGGCTGGACTGACTAGTTCAAATTTACTAATAATTATTGGGTTGTGTAGGGATGATAAGCAAGAGGATCTGAGGCACCTGGGCCAGAACCTATGTGAAGGAACAGGGTGCTATCCCTCCCCACACCCCCCAGACATCAGGCAGCATCTGAAAGAGAGGTCAAGTCACACCAGCCCCAGTTCCAACCACCTCACCTTCTCCCTTCCCCAGCTGCACACTCTCTTGATTATTTTCTATATAATAATAATAATAATCCTGCTTTTCCACAGAGTAGTCACATTTTTAAAAATTATATAAGCCTGTTTTACAATAAATATTTTGAAGTCATATTTGAAAGAGGAAGTGCCTCACTATGCTATATGATATAATTTATCATATCTTCTTTATTCTGGTTCTAATTTGAGCCCAGAGGACTGAATAATGCACATTCATTAAGCACCTCTACTTTTTTGATGCTTATATGCAGGAATTGGTCTATAGACAAACACATGCACGCACGTACACACACACCCCAAAAAACACGGGCTTGTGTATATCTAGAATAGTTCTGCCCTTTAAGAAGCTTATATTTGGTTTCGGTCAAATCTATAATGCCTTCTTCACGTTTGCATTTCTTCTCCTCTTATTGTCTCGGAAATGATAAGAAATTGGCAGATTTCTCACTGAACTCCAAACGTTCAGCATGCTGCTGGTAATTTATGGAACCTGTCTGCCCTATCAGTTCCTTGTCTTATACCAGCCTTTTATTTCTTCCGAGATCAAGACTATCATCCTATTATTTTAAGCCTTTTTCTCCTTGACGCTGTCTCAGCTGTGCTGTTCTTCCCCTTCTCCTAGGCAATCTCCTTATCTTAATAAAATATAATTAAAGCTGCACGTAACGCCAGTAGGCCTTCCCTTCTACTCAAAAAGCTTCCGCGTCTCGCTCACCACTCCTCCCCCTTCCTGTGCTCTAGTCCCCGCAGGATTCCTCTGCCTGCGCGAGGGACCCGCTCACCTCTGACAGCACGCAGCTGTGATTACTTTCCCATTCATCACCCCTAAAAATGAGTTTTCACTTTAATTTGCAAACATAAAATATATGTATTTGTTGACAGTGAATTAAACTGAATGTGGATGGGTGTAATTACTGCCGGTTCAGATTATTTGGGAGAAATGCAGGGATAGCACGGTCCTCAGACTTTTGAGGGTAACCTGATGCCAGTGATATTGTACGTATTAACATTCATGAGTCCCTCTGCTCTTTAAGATGGAACTCAGAGATGTGTGGTCCAAACTACTATGGAGTGAATTCCTCAAATATATGTCCTATTTGAGAAAAACACGGGCTCCGGGAAGTTTTTATAAAATAATTGATTGTATTCTTCATACCGGTCAGTGTGAGGTAAGGAAAAAATTCAAGGGACTCTTTTAAAGAAGCATGACCAGTAAATGCAGTGCATGACTCTTGATTGATTCTTAAGCAAACAGCAACAATAAAGGATACTATTGGGATGACTTGGAAGATTCAAATATGCATATAAGATCATCTTTTTGCATCATTGTTAGATCTTTTAAGAGTCATGGGGCGCCTGGGTGGCTCAGTGGGTTAAGCCGCTGCCTTCGGCTCAGGTCATGATCTCAGAGTCCTGGGATCGAGTCCCGCATCGGGCTCTCTGCTCAGCGGAGAGCCTGCTTCCCTCTCTCTCTCTCTCTGGCTGCCTCTCCGTCTACTTGTGATTTCTCTCTGTCAAATTAATAAATAAAATCTTTAAAAAAAAAAAAAAGAGTCATAACAGTGTAGTTATGTAAAATGCCTCGTTCTTTGGTGATATGTGCTCAGATATCAGGCTACATCGTCATAACATCTTCAGCCAGCTGGTCCAATGGTTCAGCATGAGAAGTGTAGATATGGATGTCCGCGTTTATACATATGCTCATACCTACGCTCTTACACAGAAAGTCTTGTCCTTATTTCTTCTAAATGAGGGAAAGATAGGTTTCTAAGTTAACTTTCCTGCTGATAAATCCAAGATTTTTCTTAAACTTAATGAGGCAAACTAAAGGGGATGGGCGATGGGGGAGGCCAGCCCACCTGAGCCCTTCCCTTGTGGTGTGAGTGGAAGGTCCCTCCGACCGGCTTTCTCTGCGTCCTCCACGTGTCCTCCTTCCACGTGTGCAGAATTAAACCCAACCACCAGCTAACTGCAAGAGGTTCCTCGCCACTATTTCTTGACCAAATGAACCCAAGAAATGTAAATCACTTGACGCTGGATACCCTAAAATCGGGTGACCAATTTTACCATGTCACTCCCTCCCTTGCTTTAAGCAGAATGGGATGGGGGAAGGGTGAACCACGTGATTGTACACCCCTTAATTTCTAGGAGTTTTGAAAGGGCAACCCCTCCAAACATGATGCTTTTTATTCTGTCATCCCTTCTCCTAATTTGAGATGTAGTTTATCCTCTTCTTTACAGGTGTGTTGAATTGTGTGTGAGAAGGTCAATTGGCTCTTAACATTTTGAAATAAAATAGGCTTGTTTTCTTTGTAAATTCCCCTAATTGTTTAATGAAATAGTTCCGAGGGAATTTTTTAGTTGATATATAAATAGAAAAATGAGTTTTGAAAACATAATGCCATCTTAGAAAATAGCCCCCAAAAAGGGGGGGAGAAAAGAAAAATGAGGCCTACGTCTTGAAGTCAGTTACAGTTTGGGGGCAGAAGTGGGGGAAATGGCCCACAGTCTGGTGAGGCCTCCGTGGGGGCAGCACTAATGCCCCAGGGAGAGGTTGGTGTGGCAGGAGGGCCGTTTCACCAGTACTTTGCTTCACTTAAGACTTGTCCCAAGCTTCCTTTGGACTTCATACAGTGAAGTGAGGTGAGAGCTCTTCTTCAGAAGTAATCCTTATGTGGTAACTTTAAAAAAAAAAAATACTTCCCATCAAAAAACCAGAAAAATTTTTTGAGAATTTATGTCCTCTTGTGTTCTCTCTAGTGTATCCAGTTCTGTGATTCTCCTGGGTCAGAGGGTGGAAAGAATTTGGGTCATCAGCATGTGCCGCATTCTGTGTGTTTCGTAAGCATTTGCGAACATAAAGTGATATTTTCTACTGTGTATGTTGCAGTTAAATGTTTCTATTTTTTTAATGGAGTTGCTCTTACATTGTTATCAGCCAAAATATTGTGTGCCTAAATGATTTCAGTTCATCTAATTTGCTCAACAATTAGACAACTATTCTAGCCTTGGGAGCAAAATATGTTCATCATAAAAAAATTAAGAATGCAATCTAAAGTTCAAAGCTAAAATATTAAACTACTTAGTGGAAAGCTTTAAGAGCTGTGCACTTAATATGTAAAGAAACAGTCATTTCTCGCTGCTATAAATTCCATTCTTGTCCATAAAAGGAAAATATATCAAGTTTAAGTATTTGATACTGAAAACAAATTCCATGAGGTCACCTTGTAGGTTCTCTAAACATCCTTATTTTTCCTGCATGCATGAATGGCCTTAGGTTATGTTTATATTTCAGTTTTAGAAGTGTTTACCAAACATGCATATGGTTTCCATTACCAGGAATAAACCACCCTAAGTTCTTTGGATTTGCTTTCTTTATTCTTTATTATATGTTTAATTAGTTATGTACTTTATAACTTTCAATATTTTGGTATTTTGGCATACAGCAATATGTTATATTGCTGTGATCCATATATAGTTATATTTGGAATGATATGTTATGCCTGAGTTATAAAAATAATTTGACACATCTACTATGTTCGTTCAGTGGATATCGTGTCTGCCAAAAATATTACCATTTACACATTGCTAGCTTTCATACATAATTACTTACTTGTTCATCTCAGGACATCATGTCAGCTTGTGCTGGGTAATATAAAATAATCTCATCTCGATGCATAACGAACTTCTATTATCTAAGAGTTGTTTATATTTGATGACATTTTCCTTCTTCAAAAAAATATATTTCTATAAGAGAAAAATTGCAACATCTTTTAAATCAGCGTGCTTTTTTGGGGGGGGCACTATAGTATGTTTGAGTGCCTCATGATTAGGGTCACTATTGTTTCATGACAACGTGCTTCATCTGTGCAGTGTGAGAAATGATTTCTTACCTCGTGGCTCTCAGAAGACATCCTATATATTCTAAGGTAACCAATTAAATAAGACATGATGAGGTGTGGATGACAATTGCTTTGGAGGTCAGACATAAGTGAGGTCACTGTGGACGGAAAGGTTAGAGGCATCAGGGAACTGAGCCTTGAAGTATGGGAAAGATTTGGGCAGAGAGCAAATGCACAGAGAGATGAATGGAGAGAGCAGTGAGGCAATGAGGACTCCTATCCAAGCTGAGCACTTTGCAAACAAAGAATGGCTGATACTCTTACCACAATCCATTCACATCCACAAGTGATGTACTAATACTTTAAGAGAAAAATGAGCAAGGGGTAGAATAGTAAATTTATAGAAAGGAAGTGCAAATAATCAATATATGTAGTAAAAGCTGTTCAACTTCATTAATAAACAATGAAATGCAAGTTTAGAAAGTTACATCCTCTTTATTTTTCATATCGGATTGACAACTTTTAAAATCCAGTAGGATAGAGTGCAAAGGGCACCCTTGTGCATTTTCTGGTGAGAGTAGAAATTGGCACAAAAAGTCTTTTAAAGTTGCTTATAGCTGGCATCACTACTTTTTTTTTTTTTAAGATTTTATTTATTTATTTCACAGAGAGAGAGAGATTACAAGTAGGCAGAGAGGCAGGCAGAGAGAGAGCTAGAAGCAGGCTCCCTGCTGAGCAGAGAGCCCGATGTAGGGCTCGATCCCAGGACGGGATCATGACCCGAGCCAAAGGCAGAGGCTTTAACCCACTGAACCACCCAGGTGCCGCGGCATCACTACTATTTTAAGTAGATGTGACAACCCAATGCCGTTTGGAATTTTCTTTAAGGAAAATTTTAGATTTATAGATAAATTTCATTTATCACATTTATCATTCATAAAGCTCATCATTGGATTACATATGACAGTGAAGAATTTGGGAGCTACCTAAACTTCTAATAATGACACACATAAATGAATGCCATTTTATTAGTAGTGTTGAGTCCTTAAAACATTGCCTTCAGAAAAATTTTTGTGACATGTTAAAGTTATAGAAATAAGTGGAACAGTAAAATCCAAAATTTACTTAAAATAAATGTATGCTAAAAAAGACTGGATTAAAAGATCCCAAAGCATTAGCAATTGTTATTCTGAGTGGTAAAATTATGAATGGTTTATGTTTTTTTATGAATGGTTTATATTTAACCTTCTATTTCCTAGATTCTGTTTAATGAAAATTATTTTTTAAAAAAACATATTAAACTTTCATCTATTTTAGCAATTTATTGAAACAGGACAAATGAGATAGTTAGGGTAAAGTAGCAAAGAGGAGATTTTATAAATCAATAAATGCCTGTGTTATCCCTGGACCAGCTAATGAAATGAAGTTACTGAATTAAAAATGTGTGTGTGTGTGTGTGTGTGTTGATGTGTCATAAGGCTAAGAACAGTGTTCAGATAGAGCCTGTGCTGAGAAAGGTCTGTGTCTTGTCCACAGTCTAGGGACCAAAAAGGCACTGAGAGAGGAGTTTAGACACCCAGGCCAAACATGTTAGTAGGGGTTGGGATAGCATAGGAATCAATGTACATAATTAGCAAGAACCAGCATTGTTTAAAATATCTAAAACATTTCAGAGAAAGAGCTATAATGGCACGCATCTTGTTTAGTAAGGGTAGGAATTATTCTAAGAAACTTCCTGTCCTGTATTTACATACAAATAATCTTTGAATGACTTTGTAAATCCCAATAACTAAATACCCTTCTCAGATTCATTTCTGGTCTCTGCACATTTGGCCTGAGCTGCCAGTATGTCAACATGTCACCATCACATCTCAACAGTATGACATCAGTGACTGGTGAAGTGATTCAGGCCTCTAGTTCAGACTCATTGGTTGTTTTTAAATAGTCACCATCAAATATCAGCAAAATCCAAGTGAAATCTCTTTGGGGGCTCTTTTGGTTGAAATTCTACCAATTACTTGAAATATACCTGTATATTTATTTTACAGGAGGAAAAAATGACCCTAATTAGGGATTACTGTGAGCATCACCAACTGTATAAACACGGTGTTCAAACAAATAAAAACTAAAGGAAAACCATAACTTTAGGATGAAACTTTTCGTTTTTGCTCTAACAAATGCTTAAAAATAATAAAACGATAATAAATAACGGAACAAATTCTAATATTTATTCCATTATTTGGTTTGCTAGCTTTCACAACAAGTAAGAAAATCCATAATAAAGAATATAACTTCTTTAAAAATGCTTAGCAATTTGAAAGATATGCATCTGATCAACAAGTATTCAGTAATTAGATATTATGTCTAAACCTGAAGCATTATCCGTGGGAGGAAAAACAGAAAATTCCAAGTTCAGAGGAAATAAGGAAGGAGTTAGAACCTAAAGGAGCAACAAATTCTGGACACTGTCAACAACCACAATCACAGACCAAGGTGAGTTCAAACTCATGCCTGTCCTAACCTCACGTGTGTCCATGTGTACAGCTACTTCATTCAATATACAACACATTTGCCGTGCATGTGAGTCATCCTAATCCTGCAATAAACACACTCACATTGGCAAGTGCATATGTAGATGCTAAATATGTGTTCTTTATTCATTTAACAAATACCAAATGAGCAGCTATAATGAGCTAGGCAGTATTCTAAGCTCTGCAGAACAAAATTAACCAAATTCCTTTTCTTGTAGAGCTTGCTTTCTGATGAGAGAAGCTAGACCATAAAGAAAATAAGGAACTTATCTGTATTCTCAAGGAACATAAAGCTGGGAAGAAATATAGGGAGCAGAGGGGAGGGGAGAGAAGTTGGAATAGGTTAAACAAGTAAATAGTGGCCAAACATGTGGCCAAAGAAGGTCTCCATTTGAGTACATGTTTAAAGGGAGGGACAAAGTGAGCCCCGAAGGTGTCAGGGGAAAGAGACTTCCAGCAGAGGGAATAGCTGGGAGACCAGTGAGTTTGCAACCAAAGGATCAAGAAAAAGCATTTGGGGGGACAAGATCTTGAGCTGATGCACAAGATAATGGAATCATGCAAGGCAGAGTTGTTGTTTTAAAGACCTTAACTTTTATTAATTTTGAAAAATGGAGTGATACCCAATTTTTATTTTAAAACAAAAACATTTTCTATACTTGTCTTCAATTTCTTAAAAAAAAAATGTGGAAACTATGTTAAGAATAGACCATGATAGTATGAACATTTTAATAACATTTATTCTTCTAGTCCATGAACATGGAATGTCTTTCCATTTATTTATATCTACTTAAGTTTCTTTCATCACAGTTCTGTAGTTCTCAGTATACAAGTATTTCACCTCCTTTATTAATTTACTCCTAAGTATTTTATTACTGCCCATAGCTCAGAATGTGACCTTACTTGAAAATCTGATCTTTATGTAGGCAGTTAAATCAAAAGGAGGTCATTAGGATAGGCCCTTTTCTTATGAAAAGGGGAAATTTGGGAACAGGCACATAGAGTGGGAAGATGGTGTGGAGAGACACAAGGAGAAGGTTAAGGGAGAACAGAAGCACAGACAGGAGTGGTACTGCAGTTCAGTGCAGGGTCGTGATGTAATGGAGGAGCTGGGGGGTTCATGAGGACGCCATAGTGGGATGTGACCTGGGCCAGAAGAGAAGTGAAGACATGAAAAGATAGGAAGGCCTTGAGGAATGAAGGAGTAGAGAATTTTTTAAAGACAGAAGAAACTGTCATCTCAAACAAATCATAGTCTAGTGAAGAAAAGAGTCCTAAAAACAAACCAATTAGCACTATGAAAGAGAACCATGGAAGACACAATTGGAATGTTCCCAGCAGAGGAAAGGTCACCTCTGCCAAGGGGAGGGGGACCAGGAACAACTTCAGAAAGGAAGTCATAAAGAATGAATGGAAATGTCACAGACGGGAAGGTACAAGGAAAGAACATCATATGCAAATGTGAACCCCAGGGATGACAGTGAATGTGTGGACTGCACGTAATGCATTTATTAACACACCTAGAAACTACCTTCTTCACTCTCCAGGATTATAAATAATAACTACTGTATTTCCCAATTACAAGTTTAATGCTTCCTGTCACTCCCCAGTATGTATGTGTATGTATGTGTGTGTGTATAATTTGTTGTATGTAACTTCTACATAAAAGCCTATTGTATAAATTTTGAACATATATATATGTATATATATATATAAGATTTTTAACTTGCATATACATCTAATAAATACAGAGGAAAAGTACATTGTTTCTCTTTCCCCTTTTGCCCACCAACCATCATCATTCTGACTTCATTTCTCTGACCTGAATGTTCTTCCTAGCCACATTTAGGGTAATCTGTCATCTTCTGGCCTTCAGTCCACTCTGTCTGCCAATATTCCAGGAGACCAACTTGGAAATACAAAACCCAAACTCTACTATGTTTAATTTGGCTTCCAAGTGTTGAGGGCGGTGGGGGTATAAGACACTCCTGTCCCCTTCAAGGTCTTTCTAGCCAGACAAAGAAATTGACATGAGACAGATTACCAAGTGTTGCAGGGGGCCAAGAATGTCTTGTCCCCTTCAAGGTCTTTCTAGCCAGACTAAGAATCAAATTGACATGAGGCAGATTAATAGGAGAATATAAAATTTAATTTCCTATGTTTGGGGAGTTCATGCAGACATGGGAAATTGCAAAGACGGGCAAAATGAGATATATATGTCATTCTGAGCTAAGGAGAAAGTGGGAAGGGGTCTGCGCCGAAAGAGAAAGAATGGAATTCATAGGAAAATGAAGGAGTTAAATGTCTGGTAAACAAATGTTTGCTGGACCTCTCAGAAACCATGGGACATTGACTTTGATCAAACAGGCCTTGCTCCGTTCCTCTCTCTCTATCATACCTGGTCCGTATCATAAGGTGGTTATCTATGGTGATAGCTCTCTTCCTGAAGCAAGTTCTCATTCTAAATTCTTTTTAGGCAGTTGAAGGGGAAGTAAAGAGCTTTTCCTGAATCTGCTGGGGTTTGATTGCTGTCTAACACAAAATAATATTCATGCCAAAGTGGCCCATCTTTGGGCATCCTGCATTTGCCCCCTACATGAGCAAATAACACCAAAAAGTGCTAGGAACAATATAATGGGCTCTCTAACCTCTTGGCTGTGAATCATGAACATGCTGATGCAGGTTTCAAATTTGTTGTTTTGGGTTGTTTCATCACAAAGATAACAGAAGTCACCTATGCTAAGTATATTCTGTAAGGATAGTTCTTACACATCAATGTTTTCTTAAATGCTTAAGCAGTGGGGTCGCGACTTAACATGGTAAGGTCTCAGCAGAGTAAAACTCAACAGGCTGCAGAAAGTCATCATAACATGAGCAAGTCCTCTGGCATCTATAGCGTTCTGATTACAGAGTTCTGAAAGCTCACACTTAAGATGGTAAAGGGTGCTGTACCCATTCAGCGCTGCTCCTGGCTAATTATCAACCTTAAGGGATCCCACCTATCAAAAACCCTATGGACAAGAGAAGGCTTTTTGGAAAGGGGGGGTTCAACACAGCTTGTGGCACAGAAGCATGTTTGGGTCTGGGGATACAAAGAGAAAAGCTGCTCTGTGGGAACACATTCTCCAAATGTGCCATGCTTGCACAATTGTTTATAGGAATCTGTTGATCAGGTGATAAATAGATTAGAGAAACTCAGAAGAGAGAGCTGTAAGAATGTCATTCATTCTTTACTCAACGAACGCTTGTTGGATGCCTACGTTGTCCTAGGGGCTGGGACCGCAGTAGTGAACAAGCTAGAGAAACTTACATTCTAGTGATGGCAACGTACCAGAAATGAGTATATGAAAGAAATACGTAGTATGCAGAAAACTGAAGGGAGATGAACAGGATAAGAAATGATTGATGATGACTCTTGGCCTCCTACAAGCCTTACCATCAATGCGGCGGTGGTCTACATGAAATATCCAGAGTGATCAGATTGACCTCCATCTAGCCTTCGTTGAGCACACATTCTGTGGCACGCCTTTGACAGGCATTTTCATAAAATGGATTCCTTGTCAGCATTCTTTTGATACTTCGCCAATGATAGGTTAGCAACAAGCGTCCTGGGATTCCGATGTTTGTCCCACAAGTTTATACTACTTTTGACCAGGTTAAACTTGGAAATGGAGATTAGTCATTCCACACTCTAAATCCAAGCCCAGAAAAATGTGGGAATGGGAAGAATTTGCCAAGTCACAGGGATTCTCCCACATCTGAAATACCAGTTCTGCCTCCCCCATTGAGGGTTTGGGGTGATGGCAGTTGGTCCATCAGGAGCTAGGATCCTATGAGCACAGCCCTTCATGAAAGGCACACAGAAGCTCTTAGTAATGCAGAAAGTGGGTCTTCCTGCAGTCACCAGATAAAATTATAACCCCTAGAGTCCTATAAGAAAGGGTCTGCTTCTGTTTGGTGGTGCATTTAAAAAGACACAGATACAGTGTTAATCAGCAATAACATTAGGTAGCAGTTCCTGAACCACAGCTTGGAAAGTTTTAGTGGTGGTTGTTTCCAATTTCCTTTATTAAACTATGGTTAAAAGATTTGTGTATTACTCATGATGGCAAAGAAAGGACAAGCCTAAATCATAATTTTGTATTTTTTATCACTGTGTTTTCTTTTTCAGTTGATCCTTTCTGCAGTGACTCTGTATCTTTGAACTTTTAGTAAGTCCAGACTTCAATGGAGTTTTCAATGGTCAGTTTGTATTTTGCCCATGAAATTCAGAACATCTTTGTCAATGATTTAAACAGGTATTTCTGTAGGATCAGAGTTGATGTTCTTTGACTAGCACCATTTGACCACTTCATTAACACCAGCAAATAGAATGAAATTTGAAAGTTATGCTCTTTTAAAAGATTACCTTTGTGGTTAAAGAACAAGATTGGGAACCAGGGGGAAGAGGTGACCTATGACATCCTTCAAAGAGTTATATCTCCATTCTGTAACACAGTAAAGATTGAGGCACCACATGAACAGGCCATCAATTACAAAAACATTTTTAACTAGCAATAACCAATTTTATGCAATACTTGTCATTTACCATCTCTTGCTTGACAGGAACTCTTCAAGATCTGCCATTCTCCAACTTTGAGGATGATACTTGTAAAAGCATTTTCCCTAATTCCAGGGAATATGCATATTAAGTGCCATTGTCCCACATGTCAAGCATTATTGACAATTGTTCAAAAACCTTCTGATTTTAAGACTCAGTTATTCTCTCCTTATTCTAATTCTCTCCTCTAGCGCTACCTTCCACTTCTTACCTGGTTCCCTGAGATGCAAAGTAACATGGCTGCTTTGAATGAAAAAAGGCTTGGAAGATGGGGTGCCTGGGTGGCTCAGTGGGTTAAAGCCTCTGCCTTCTGCTCAGGTCATGATCCATGATCCCAGGGTCCTGGGATCAAGCCGGTCCTGGGATCGAGCCCCGCATTGGGTTCTCTGCTCAGCAGGGAGCCTGCTTCCTCCTCTCTCTCTCTCTGCCTGCCTCTCCTCCTACTTGTGATCTCTGTCTGTCAAACAAACAAACAAACAAATAAATAAATAAAATCTTAAAAAAAAAAAAAAAAGAATGAAAAAGAAAAAAAGGCTTGGAAGAACCTTTAGTAGCCTTCTGTAGTCTACAAAATACTTACCGTGACCTCCCCGGCTCTCCTAATACCAGTGGCTAGCCTCTGCTAAAGCACATGCCAAAAGTGCCCCCCTCACAGAGAGAATACACTTCTGTGCTTTTTTCCTCATTTTCCTCTGTGTTGATTGGTTTTATCCTAAAAACCTCTGTTACTTTGGATTTATATTCCTGTCCCCAAATCTCATTTTTTTTTAAACGTATCCTTGATAGGATTGTCTGGCCACTGTATCTGAAATTCTCCCAATGACCCAAGGTATTAGGAAGTAGAAATTTAGGTGAATTCAAATTTCACTTAAAGAGAATTTGTGTTTGAAAGAAGATCATGGTATCCTATTTTAATTAATTTCAATAAATTCACAGGAGGTTATTTCTAGAACCACAGTCATATCTACACATTAACAATAACAATTCAGATAGGTCAACCTCCTCAATATACTGTAAGGGGTAAAAACAAAACACATTCCTTTCTTTCTGATGCTCTTCCTCTGATTCAGAGCAACCATGTTGACAATCTGCCTGTTTTAGTTTGTTTTCACTCATTTCTCATGGTTTTGAAGACAGATGGTTTTGTTTTGTGTTGTGTTGCTTCCTGAAAGGCCAGATCTTTCATTTGGTTACTCTCTTCCAAAATTTTGTTTTTAAAATACAAAGTATGGTTTGATTTAATTTTTCACCCAACTGGTTTACAAACTGTCTGTGAGTCATATGGTGGCACATTATTTCCACAGGCTTGCCTGAGCACTTTGAAAGAAACTACAGGCCCTTTGTAGAAATGGCTGCTCTTTTTTTTTTTCCCCACAAAGAGCTGGCAAAGTTTTTCATTTTGAATATGCTATTGATACTCATCAGGAGTTATCAAATAAGTCTTTCAATACAGCTAAGATGGGTTGCTTGGGAGAATAACTGACTTCTCTCTGGAAAATGGATCCAGAGGGCCCTTGCATACCCCCCCACCCCCATCCCCACCCCAGGAGATTGGAAATGAATGTGCTTCGCCCTAGAGCCCTGTTGTTTATGGAAACAGCGTTGTGTGGAGTGTTTGGCTCTCAGGCCATTTGGAAACCTTCCTCCTTGGCAATATACGTATCTCTTTCGTTTCAGACTTTGGCAAGGTTAATAATATTTACACATACTTTTCTCCATGTTGTGAGATGTTAGCATAAGTTGGGATATGCCGCCTTGTCGTTTTCTAAAGTGAATCAGTTTATCTTTGGTTTAGCCTGAAATTGCACCAGAGAGTACGCTCCCTCCCGGGATCTGAATGTAAAATAACTGAAGCAGATTGAAGTTGGCAGTGACTAATGAAGTCTCACGCGCAAGTCGGCAAGCCAATGGGTTTCTGCGGATTGGGGAGGAAGGGGGGGGGGTAGCCCGAGCCTCTTTGAGATCAAGGCATTTCTTCCTTTCCCTCTGAGCCCAGCTATGGTGGGGGAGGGGGACTTAAATATTCCTCCTACATCCTTTCTAAAGACATCAAATTCATAGTATACAAATTTGTTACATTACTGATAATTCCCAGCTAACTTCCTTGTTTAATGAGCCATTTTAGCTGCCTGAAGGTATTCCACATACAGTAATTTTAATCAGTCACATAAAATTTATGAAGCTGAGATTCCGGTGAAAATTAGCATGAATTAGAATTCTGAGTGTTTCTCTGAGAACTCCTTCAGTGGTCTGGCCACCTTGTCCCACCTTTGATGTTCTGGAAAGAGCTCTGTGTCTGGAACGGACATCATCGTGACCACCTTGTTCATTTGAAGTCTCATAGGCACAAGCGTGGCTTTGTTGTTTGGTCTTATATGTGGTCAGTATCCACCTATGTTTCCATCGATATCTTAAACATACACCTTGACTTTAGAAACTATCAGCACAATTTCTCTGTTTCGCTCTTGAAATGTCTTATTTTTGCAGCTCTTTTCTCAAAGCTGTAAAACGGTTTCAGGAATCCATAGTATCACATCGCATTGGCTAGATTACACATACGCAATTTGCTCGGTGCATTTGGAAATATGTTTTGAAAAAGAAATTGGTGCGCTCTCTCCCTTCGGTTCATCTCTCACAGCCCTTGCCCACACGGAGAGCAGCAAGATTTGTGTTTTCCAGCTCATTAAACTGACAGCAGAAATTAGTTTGTGGTATTAAAAACTAAAAAGTTAAATTACAGCTACACGTGTCCTTTATGCAATGGGGCGTGTGGAAGATGTTTGATTTTAATGTTTGCTATAATGGAGAATTTAAATTACAATGTTTGTCAAATCTCTAATCTTTGTTACAGAGTGGAATATTAATTACGCTTTTAACTATGAGAGGTAAATAAAATGAGCATCCACTGCACGCCCAGGGGTAAATTGCAGATTACCGACAACGTGACATAATGCACTAAATGTCAGTTTTGTCAAACAAATTTAGAGGAACAGTTAAACTATTAGCTTCCTGTTGTTCCAGGGCTTTTCTTGCAGCAAGCGACTGTTTTGAGCAGCAGGGACACTGTGCCTTATGGAAGACTAAGGGAGTTAAATTGAATAAGCAAGATGAATGAGGAGACAGCAGCACAGACGCACTCAATTAGTTCATAACTGTCTATTAAACTTCTCTAGGTGGTTTCGAATAAACAGCAGATTAACTGCTCTACTTTTATGGGGGACTTGGGGAGCCATGGCAAAGGGGCAGTGTGGTGCTCAGCCGAAAGAAAAATGTTCGGATTCTCATTTTCCTCTGTCTTCCACGTTTCACCATTTGGGATGGGAAGCATTGGGAATGGCTGCCAGAGCCTTCTGGGGGTTTAAAGGAAAAGCGTTGGAGAAAAGAACGGAAGCGGTACACTCTCCGGTTCTGCTCTTGGCTGTTCTCACGCAGAACAGTGACATCATGGTCTCCAAAGAATATGCAGAATTCAGACCACTCTGAACCTGTCCTTGGAAAGAGAGGAATTCAGGAAGAGAAAGACTCCACAAATTATCCAAGTCAGGATGTCCTTCAGGGTGCTGAGAGAGTAGAAGGGGTGCCCAGCACTGGGGCTCCTTGCCTCCTCGGGGCAATATGGACACTCGCAGGATGCTTGAACTCAGTCAGCCTTGCTTCCAGGGAAGGCATTATTTCTCATTTCAGTTTTTAGACACCCCCGGTCTTCTGATGCTCAGCTTGTATGGCTTTGCAGAAGCATTCTGTGGTACGATTGTTACATGGCTCCGGAGAAGGACCGCAGAACTTAATATGAAATGATTAAAGAAACAGTGTGGATTAAAGAGGAAGAGGGAGGGAAAAAATGAGACCGAGAAAATGTGGGAAGTGTGAGTAATGAGTTGAGAAACTTGAAAGTGTTTCCGTTTCTGAACTTATGTCCTTCAGATATGCAGACCGACTTGCTTTGGGGAGGAGGGGGGATGCCGACGTTACATAATGCAAGCCATTTATCAGAATCCTTTTATACAGCATGGGGCAGTCATAAAATACTCCTGCTTTTCATTATGCACACACCCAGACATACACACGCTCACACACACACACACACACACACACAAAGGGATCCATTTTTCATTTTCTCTTTTGAAAAAGCGAAGAAATTTACACTCAATGCTCCCATTGACCAGGTTGGGGCATTTCCCATGGAGACCTGCTCCATTAGAAGTAACTGTCAAGAGAGAATTAGGGAGAAAAAATGTGATAGATGGGTTTGTTTAATCCACATCATTTTTTTGAGTTAGGAAAGCTATAGTTTTTCCTGACTAAGACTCATTTGGGGAACAGAGCCAAGACTTAGTCTAGCTCTTGGGTATCTATTTTGACATGTATGACCATAATTACTGGTTCACTTCATAATAGGGGTGTTTTTTTTCCCTTTTGATCATTCCTGAGTTACCTATCCAAAGATCATTAATGTTTTTAATACCCAATTTTCCTTTGGACTAAATGAAAGCACTTATGGGCTGATAGATGTTATTAAACACCGCCTCACCTTTATAGTCATTAATGAGAACTATCAGAGTGAGGGCAGTTTACTCAACAAATACTGCACCAAACCCTTAGGATAGCAGATCCCAATGAACGAAGTAAGAATAATCACATGAAGTGATGATAGTCAAGTGATTACCCTTGGAGAATTGAGGCATTTGGCTCACCTTGACCTTGAATTCTTTTTCTTCTATTTTTTTTTTTCCTCCCATTAGCCACTACTGATTCGAGAGGGTATTTATTCTACAAACTATTGTCAGGAGAATTTATCACAGCAGAGTAGGATAGGAATAGAAGGAAGGAAGGCATTGTCTGGATAATAATCCAGAGTGCATTTCGTCATTTTCCCATGTGCCTTGATACCTTCTGGAGGCTGTATTATAATGCGTTTTGTTGGTTGCTGCCTTGGCTTTGTTCACATGCCCTTCTATCTATCCTAAGAGCTGCGAGTTTCTCCAAACCAAGGGTTCTCCTCTTCATCCCTTGTCCCAAGCTGCTAGCACCTTTCTAGGCTCACAGAGGATACTTACAAAATGCTGGATGAATGAACGTTGGGAAAGAGTGAAAGACATCTTTTGTGGATACCCAGATATCTATGAAAAAAGAGCAGTATTACATAAACAGCATTCAGCTGTTAGAAAAGGGTTCAGTCTGATTTTCCCCTCCTATTTATCAAGTCCTGAGCAGATATTAGGAAGGGTGTTTTATAGGTATTCCTATTTTAGCCTCTTGGTCTCCCTGCAAAGTAGCTGGTACACTCTCCCCTTTATATAGGGGGAAGCCAAGACGAAGTTTCTGTGTCTTTCACATGGGAAGCCAGAACAGGCCAAGTAGTGCAGGAGGAGGGGGGGCTATCCCCTGGTGACTGCTCTTTGCTCGGTGAAGTAAGCATTCATCTGATAGGAAAGGGAGGGCTAACGGAGTTATGAGGAGATGAGAGAAAATGGAAAATTCATTTTCCTAAAATGTAATCCCTATTATATCATTTTCTGCACAGCTTTACTCTTCTTGTCTAAGCATTATGTCCCAACTTCTCAGCTTCACCCTCGAAGCCTTCCATAGAGTGACAACAAGGGCTTCACCCTAGGCAGCCCATACCTTATGTGTTCTCCTAAAAGTTGGTTGACTTATAATAAATAAGCTCTGAAATATATAGCCATATCATATCAATTGTAAGCATTAACTGTTGTATCTTGTCGGAATGAAATGTTAACAGGGCTTCAGATCAGTGGCCCAGAGCTGCTGGTTGGAAATCCAATCAAGCTTTTCAATGGATAGTTTAGCAAGAGGTTTTCAACCTTATTAATATGGGCTTCATATATTCCAGATATTTTTCACATAATTTTTTTTAGTTCTAAGCATCATTGGCAGAATAACTTGCTGAGGATTCTCCTTGACTCCGTGAGGAGATACTTCACAGAAGAACATGGTCTTGCACGGCCATCAAGCAATTTCACATGATTGAAAACGAAATCTACATGTGATGGACCCACCTTTGCTGTTTCCCCCCTCCCCGGGAGTCTTAACTTCAAACTGTTCAAAACAGCGCCTCTTACAATTGGGACTCATGTCAAATGTAATGTATGTTGGCTGTCATGTCATGCCATTCAATACAGAGGAGAAAAAACAGTTGTTTTAGAAATTAAAGAAGGTCACACATCTCTTCTCTGTAGGTCTAGTATGTGAGAGACACTTTCAAATACCTTCTATACAATGTCGGTTCCCCTTCAACTCTTTGACGTGAAAGAAGAGCACCATAGCATGACGCAGGCAGGCCATTATGTTCGAATTAGTTGGGGTGCAGAGTTGGTAGAGTTTTTCTCTCTGCTTCAGAAATCAAAAGAAAATGCGGTACCTGCTGGGTATATATCCCATGAAAGTTGCCAGCACTGTTCACCAGATAGCTCCCAGATAAGCAGATGGCTTCTTTAATGATTAAACCAAATTTTTGCTAAAATGCTAATTAGCTAGAGAAAGATAATTTGAAAGTCTGTTATACATTGCAGGAAATGTCTTTCATGTCTGTGTTATTTGCTACTAAGAATCACACAGCTATCACCTGAGCAGGCTCAGTTTCTCTCTTTTTATTTAAATCGTGTGACTGTTCGATCTTAAGAAAAGGGGAAAGACAGTCAATGAAGAAAGGGAGAAGCCCCTTTCAGGATGAAATACTCGATTAAAAGGAAAGCTCTTTTTTTGTTTTCAAAAATCAGGCTTATTGTTACTTTTTGAACTCTGCATTTGGAACAGTGTCCTCCCTGACTTCATGTTACATGTGCATCTCAATTCATAGTTCTGTGAATTTCAATCAAAACATGGAAAAACCACATTGCCTGCATGAAAATTAACTCTGATTATGAGCTTGTCAAGCTAGAGGCCTTGATCAGAGTGTGTTAGAAACAATGAATTAAAATTTTGAAGACCTGGACTTTGTTCTGGTCACCTAAGTTTTCCTATATGATTCCTTATTCAGAACATAGATTAATAGGTTATACCCTCTCTTGTTTGTTGAGTAAACCATTCATCCTATAGAATTTCCCACATTGTGAACTTGGCTGATGTATTCTTGTAGGGTCATTTAATATGTTCTTTTATTATCTGCACTTCCTATGAACTGGGGTAAGAACTAGAGGTTTCATTAGATTCAGGTTTCTTGTTTTGGTAAGAATTGTTCATATGTGATCCTTTATACTCCCTAATACATTGCATCAGGAAATACGTAATACTCGGATTGATTAGGGGGTGGGTGGCAGTTTTGCCAACCTGGTGCATCCATTATGAAGTTCCACATCAGCCTGTCACTTAATGGTTTTTTAAGCTACTGATGATGATTGCCTAGATTTATTATTTTATTAGCAGTTTCAAAATGGTGACATCCTAATTCTATCATTCTGCCTGTATTTATTAAGTGCCATTCTCTACTTATCTGTTTGGTTACCCTGAAATATAGTTCATATAGGAACTCAAGATAAATGTTTGATTTCTTCCTATTATTTTACAATTTCAGAATTAATTGATGCCATAAACAACTTTATACATTGGCCAACAGTATCTCTATGTTCTCAGGGATTTTAACATGTTTGATATTTTTTAATGTTTTACAGTGATTCAAGTTTGGATGTTCAAAGTATCTGATCTTTGGCCAACTGGAGCCCCTTCTGGTTGTCTCTTGTGGGGTTTGGTTTTTTCTTTTTGAGATCACCCCAGAAATCTTTGAGAGTTTCCCTGTTTCCTGGCATGACTAGATATTCTCAATGCATTTTGTGCACTGTCTTCACCATGACTGGAATCAAGCCATTTCTTCCAGAAACCCTGGCTTCTTTGAGTGGGAAATGGCACTTAGAGACCATAATCAGGCTGCAAAGGGTGATCACTGAATCAAGACAGGATTGCTTCTAGACCCACATCAACTACCCTCACCACAATCTTTAACCCTGTTGTCAGCTATCTTTCTGCCATATCTGACAAGTCAACATCTAAGTCATCCCCTTTGTCTTTGTTACTAGGAAGAAAAAGGTCATTGGCATATAAAATATAGGAGAATATTTTTATGACCTCAGAAAAATACCTCAAAACTATAATAGACATAATTGATACATTTGAATATATCATAATTATAAACTCCTATAAACAAAACAACACCATAAATAAAATTTTAAAATAAGCTATAGATTTGAAAAACAATTTTTAATATTTATATATCCAAGTACTTACTAGTAACCTAAATATAAAAAAGTTTCTGGACATTAGCATGCCAGGTGGCTCAGTTGGTTAAGCATCAGACTTTTAATATTGACTCAGGTCATGAACCCAAGGTCATGGAATCAAGCCCCGCGTCACTCTCCACACTCAGCAGAGAGTCTGCTGGAGATTCTCTCTCTCCCTCACTCTCCTTCTGCCCATCCCCCCTGTGCTCACTCTCTCTCTCTCTCTCTCTCACAAATAAATAAATAAATATTTTTTAAAATATCTGGACATCAGAAGAAAAGGCAACTTAGATAGAAAAATTGATATAAAATATACATTGGCAATTTATAGAGTAACAATGTACATACAGCTAAGTAACATTTGAAAGATAACCAGCCTCATATACAATCAGGTATATGTAAAACTGCACAGTGTGAGATGCCACTTTTTACCCATCAGATAAGCAAACATTTTTGTAACTGATATCAAGGGTTGGTGAGTATGTGGGAAAACACAGTTTGTTTCTCATTATCCCTTTGTTTCCCATTATCCCCCCTACACACACAAACACACATACACACACACACACACACACACAGAGCACATGAAGGCCAAATTATTTGCTTTTCTTATTTCTATTAACAACTAAGAACTTTGTACTACTAGTGACCAAAATACTAAAATAAATCTATTTTGCTTTGCCTTTGCCTTTATTTTGCTTTTCTCTTTAAAGGAGAAACTTACAAATTCGGAATCAGATGTAAAAATATTTTAAGTGTGATTTTTATATTTTTTCATGAAGGAAGGAGTATTTTTGACAATAAAAAGACCATGATACAGGATAAGTTAATGAGAAAGTGTATACCTGGGCTGAGAAGAATGATTGGTGAATACATGTTTTAGAAGAACCAAATGGTCAGTCGAATGACCACAGAAATGCCTGTAATACTAAATATTTAATAATTTAATAATATTTATAACAAATTCTGGACACTGATTAAATGCAGTTGTATCGTTCTCCTATTGCTGCTCTAACAAATCACCACAAGCTTAGTGGCAAGTTATTATCTCTCACTTTTCTAAGTTGGAAGCCTGGTACATCTCCCTGACCTCAAATCAAGGTGTTAGCCTGGCTGCATTCTCTTCTGGATATTCTAAAGGAGAATCTTTTTCCTTGCCTTTTTCAACTTCTAGAGACCACTCAATTTGGCTTGTGACCCCTGTCTTCAAAACCAGCAAGGGTAGATTGAGTCCTTCTCACACCACATCTCTTTGACCTACTCTTCTGCTACTTAAGATGTCCTCTGATTCCTTCAGCCCACCTGGGTCATTTAGGATAACTCCCTTCTTTTACAATTAGCTAATTAGCAACCTCAATTTCATCTCCAACCTTCATTCTTTTTTTGCCATGTAGTATAACACATATTCATAGGTCCCGAGATTAGGAGGTGGACATCTTCAAGGGGTCCTTCTCCCTAGTGCATGACCTCTGGGTCCATGCACAGGGGACATCCCCTTCTCGGCTAAAGCTAGTGCTTCTGGAATAATCTATTTTAGTTGCTCTGTCCCATGATGGTTGCTAGAACACCTTAAGAAATAGGTTGTATTTGCTCCTCAATAAATTAACCAGCAGCTATATTTTAAACTTTGTAATAGAATTATTTTGTTCAAAAATGTCATCCTATGTGTTTATGAGTTTCTTGGACACTTAGTTCTGCATAGCCAAGGGGTCACCTGGACTTGATGATGATATCACCACTTAAATTAAAACATGAAGTTTTCTTTTTGATCAGTCTCCACTTCCCCTTTGTGCAGATACCAGAGGCTTGCTGTTTTTGTTAGACATTCCAGTTTTTAAGTGAGCTTAAGAAACATCATCAAGAAGAAACTGGAGGTACCATTCCCATATGACGTGCATTAAAAATTCCTCTCTTTCTCACTTGTATTTATAGCCTGATGGAGGATCAACACTACACCAATTTAGTCTTGCTACAAAGTGACATTTTTGAAACCACTAAATTTCAAGATCATGTGCACGCATGGAATTCAGCAACATAAGCTGGCCCTTAGTGGGGACCCGCCACCACTAATGTCACTTTATTTTCATTTTCCTCTATTGTGGATTGTACCCATTTCATATTTCCTATGCCATGGCTGGTTCCAGTCCCTCTGGATCCATACTGCCCTGATATGAGGAATAAGACTAAACCAAATATTACTAAGGATGACAGATACTGTGTCTATTATTTTAACTGCCGACTTTTTTTAGTGTTTAAAAGTCTTGAGCTGGTTTGGGAGATTACCTTAGGTGCTCCGGGGAGCTGGGAGTTACTCCCAAGAGGAAGTTGGATTTGTTGGGAGGGCACCATCTGCAGGTGGATTTTGTTGGAGAGTGTGTGTGTGTGTGTATGTGTTGGTCCTTGTGGCAGCATCATTCAGAGCAATTCAGCTTAAAACACAAGTCCAGTGATTACAAAACGGGAGCTCTCATTGTCCAGGCACACAAGCCAAATATGGAACGATGTGGGGTTAGTAGGGCCTGAGGGCCTCACAAAGAATTTCTCTTTGGTGGGAAAGAAAACTGAGGGAAGTGGGGAAGGTGCCTGATCAGATAGGTAAAAATGGGGGGGGGGTTGATAATACATATAGTGCATTTTAGGATGGACCCAAAGGCTTTTCTTCCAAGGCTGTTAAAAGAATAATGTTAAATTCAAATTATTTTTTTCAAGTTCTGGGGCTTTTTTTATTCCTTTTCACTGCTTAGACAAAAGTAAAACATCGACCTCCATGAGCTGGCTGTGTGTTGAAATGTAATTCATGTACTTTCAACATATTTTTAGAAGGGAGTCCATCTTTTCCAAATATTTCACTTTCTAAGTCTGGGAGAAAGACCAGCTTTTTATTCAGTTTGTGTGATAGAACTCTGTTCTTTGAACCTCCTCAACATAAAATACACATGGTTTATGCTTGTGTGTGCATACTCATACACACACACACACACGTGTGTGTGTGTGTGAGAGAGAGAGAGAGATCGATCGATCCTGACACCTACTTATCTAAGAGATGGACATCGCTTTTCTTTTCTCTAGCTGGCGTGCATTTCTTTGCGGATACCCCCTCCTGTCAGAGAGACATTCCTGGGCGTCTTTACCACTAGGTCACCTGAAATAAAGCTGTAGCATAAAGTGATGTGTTAGTACAATTCATCCTCACTTCTCGGTCGCAGGGTAGGAAGATGTTAGACAAGGGTTCCTTTAGCCACATCAGCCGGTCATTTTATCTCATTACACAGTCAAGAGGTAAATTCTGAAAGAGACCCAGCAAAGAGCAAAATCTTGACTTGTCTTAATATGAAACTTTATTCTTTGTGATCAACACATGCCATATTTACTCGTCAATGTTTACTGTCAATAGAAACCAGAAGGTGGCTGGATAGGCGATGAGTGTGCTTTATAGTACTGTGTCTATAAGAGACAGATTGAGTGCACTTCTTTGATGATGATACAGTTAGCGGTGATATTAGAAGAACCCTCTTACCTCGGTGAACCACTATAAAGTCCCAGCTGGTAAAGTAAATAGACTTTATTTTCAGCATCCAGATTCAAACAATGGATAGATTTTGGTCAGTGATGCCAACAACACTCTCATGGAGATGATTTTATCTCAACAAAGGAAAACAATGCCACATGTCTGGAGTTTCTCTAGCTTTGTGACCTTGGGCAACATAATCCCACCATGCCTCAGTTTCCCCCTCCCTAAGATAGGAATAATAATAGTAATTTCCTCACTGGGAAGTTGTAAGAACTAAGAGAGTTAATGAACATAAAGTTCATGGCTTATCTGAAGTTCTGCGTAAGTTTTTATAATTATTATCCTCATTGTTTTGGTTTGTAGTGCTAGTTCTTTCAAATTGAAATAATTAAATGTCAGACCACTGTTGTTTTTTCCCTTAAAATTTTACCTTTAAAAACAACATTATCTAGTAATTCTCACAGATCCATCTTTGGGGAGACAGCCCCGTATTTGCTTAGGCTTATTCAGCTGGATCTTAGCAATTTGGTATAATGTATGCATTCTTTGACTTGGCCAATATCTATTTCATCCCTACTGTGAGAAAAATTAAATACTTCTTTTCGGTTCCAGCCTCCGCCCCAGTCCTTAATTAAGTCAGAGCACACACTTAATTGCAGAAGCCAGGACCCAAAAGCCATTTACCTCTTCATTCTTATGTCTATATGCAATTTGAAAATCCTCAAGTTTTGCCATCCCAGTAGACTTTTAAATGACAAATAGCTTAAAAAATGAAGACACCTTTTCTATAGCTGACAGCTTATCTTCAGGTGAGTGCCACTAAGTCATTTCTCATCCATGATCTTTGTTGATATAACGCAACACAGCAGGGTCTCTAATAGGAATGGGAGAGGTGGCAGCCATGTTTTTTGGTGAAGCCATACTTTTTGGTAAGTCTCAATAAACAGAGTGACTGGGGTGCATATTGACATTGAGTCTTGGATTCCCTCTCCTTGAATTTGCTGGGTATCGGTGACAACATGCCTTTCCATCCTGATCCTCTCACAGTTTTCAGTCAGTTTAGTTTCAGAGTGGAGATGAGAGGAAGTGTTACTTCTGCTTCCTTTGCAACCGTGCGGCACTTGGGTGCTGACTGGCAGGCATTCTGAAGGACATATAGCTCAAGAGTTCATTCTTCACCATACTTCCTTTACTGGTCCCGATTTATACTGCTATACTGAATAACTTGCCAAATAGGTTTCTCCCATTTCTTTCACCCCATCGCATTTTTCCCCTTATTTTTGTGCTAGGAAATATAAGAGAAATAAGGGAATATGATGAGCATGAAGAATCATTCTTTTAATTTGAATCTATCTCACATTTCTTTCCTTCCCCACCATTATTCAAGTTTGGAAATTTGGGGCTGTAACATTTTTTTTCTCCCTCTAATTTTATCCCAGGCATTATTGTAATTTTTTTAATTTTTAGAATAGTTTTAGGTTCACAGCAAAATTGAGCCGTCAGTGCAGTGTTCCCATATGCCCTCTGCCACATGTATGCACCACCTCCTCCACTCTCAAGACCTGACACTAAAGTGGTACACTTGTGACAACTGGGAAACCTACATTGTTGTGTCATTATTACTCCAAGTTCATAGCTTACATTAGGGCTCAGTCTTGGCAGTGTCATGCTGTAGTTTTTAAAAACTGTGTAATGACATGTATCCACTCGAACAGTATCATAAGGAATGGTTTCACTGACCTCAAAATGCTTCATGCCCTGCTTAGACATGGCTCTTTCCCCACCAACCCCTGACAAACACTGATCTTTTTATTGACTCCGCAGCTTTGCCTTGTCCAGAATGGCAAATAGTTGGAATGAGACAATATGTGACTTTTCCACATTGACTTCTTTCACTTAGCAACATGCATTTGTTTCCTCTGTGTCTTTTCATAGCTTGAGAGCTCATTTCTTTTTTTTTTTTTTTTAAGATTTTATTTATTTATTTGACAGAGACAGCAAAAGAGGGAATACAAACAGGGGGAATGGGGGAGGGAGAAGCAGGCTTCCTGCTGAGCAGGGAGCCCAGCTCAGGGCTTGATTCCAGGACCCTGGGATCATGACCTGAGCCAAAGGCAGACGCTTAACAAGTGAGCCACCCAGGCGCCCCTGATAGCTCATTTCTTTTTAGTGATGAATAACATTCCATTGTCTGGATATGCCACAGTATATATTTATCCATTCACCTACTGAAAGTCATTTTGATTGCTGTCACGTGTGTGCATTTATGAATACAGCTGCTGTAAACACCTGTGTGCAGACTTTTGTGTGGATATAAGTTTTCAGATCTTTTGGGTAAATACCAAGAAGTGTGATTGCTGGATCATATGCTAAGAGCATGTTTAGTTTTGTTTGAAACTGCCAAAGTAACTTCCAAAGTGGCTGTACCAATTTACATTCCCACCAGCAATGTATGAGAGTTCCTGTTGCTCTACTTCCTCGTCACCATTTGGTGTTGTCGGTTTTGTGGATTCTGGCCATTCGAATAGGTTCATAATAGTATCTTGTTATTTTAATTGGCAGCTCCCTGATGACATAGAATGTGGAGCATCTTTTCATATACTTATATGTCATCTGTAAGGATCCTTTGGTGCGGTGGCTGTTAGGTCTCTTGCTGACTTTTTAATTAGGTTGTTTTCTTATTGTGGACTTTTAAGAATTCTCTGTGTATCTGTATTTAGATCCTTATTTCTTTCTAGTATTTGCATTCAATGCCAGAAATTCCCCTCTAATCGCTGCTTTTGCTGCCTTCAATAAATTTTGATAAGTTGTGTTTTCATTTTCATGTAGTTTAAAATATTTTTTCTAATTTCTCCTGAGATTTCTTCTTTGACCAATGTGTTAAGAAGAGTGTCCTTTAATTTCTATGCATTGTGGAATTGTCCAGCTGTCGTCTCATACTCGTTCTTAATTTAGTTCCACTGTGGTCTGAGAGCATACATTGCATGATTTCTATTCTTTTGAATTTATTAAGGTGTGTTTTATGACCCAGAACATGTTCTATCTTTGTGAATGTTCTCTGTGAACTTGAGAAGAATGTGTATTCTAATACTCTCAACTGAAGTATTCAATAGCTGTCAGTTATATCAAGTTGATTGATGATGCTATTGAGTTCAACTATGTCCTTACTGATTTTCTGCCTTGTGGATCTGTCCATTTCTGATAGAGGGGTGGTGAAGTCTCCAACTATGATAGCGGATTCATCTGTTTCTCTTTGCAGTCTGTCAGTTTTTGTCTCACATGAGTTGATGCTCTATTGTTAGGCACATTAAGGATTAGGTCTTCTTGTATAAGTGACCCCTTTATCATTATGTAATGCCCTTCTTTACTTCCCATAACCTTCCTTGCTCTGACATTCCGCTGTCTGAAATTGATGTAATTCCTGCTTTCTGTTTGATTAATATTAATATTGTATGTTTTTCTCCATCCCTTTACTTTTCATTTATTCTTATCTTCATTTTTAAAGTGGATTTCTTATATACAGCATATTATTTGGGTCTTGTGTTGTGATCCACTCTGACAACTTCTGTCTTTTAATGGGTGTTAAGACCATTAATACATAAAGTGATTATCGATATTGTTGAATTACTTTCTACCAGATTTGTTAATGTTTTCTATTCATTGCCCTTCTTTGTTCCTGTTTTTGTTTTTCAATCTTTTTCTGCTTTAGTAGTTTGAACTGAGCATTTTATATTTTTCTATTTTCTTTCTTAGTTTTTAAAACTCTTTTTAGTGTTACCCTAGAGTTAGCAATATACATTTAAAACTAATCCAACTCCACTTTCACATGACATTATACTGCATCACAGATAGTGTAAGTACTTTATAATAATAAAGGATTCCTCATTCCTCCCTCCTATCCTTTGTATCATTGGTGTCACTCATTTTACTTATACATAAACTATTATCAGCTATATTGTTGCTATTATTAAAGTGAACAAGCTGTTATTACTGATCAATTAAAAATAAGAAAAATAGAAGTTTTTATTTTGCTTTTCTTTATTTCTTCTCCATCGTTTTCCTTTTTTTATGTTGATCTGAGTTTCTGATCTTCATAATTTTCCCTCTTACTGAAGAACTCCATTTAAAAATTCTTGCAAGGCAGACTACTGACAATAAATTCCCTCAGTTTTATCTGAGAAAACCTTTGTTTTTCCTTCATTTTTAAAAGATAATTTCACAGGGTACAGATTTCTAGGTTATTTTTTTCTCTCTCTCTCAACATTTCAAATATATCACTCCACTATCTTCTTCCTTACCTGGTTTCTGAGGAGAAGTCAAATATAATTTTTATTTTTGCTCTTCAGAGTCCAGAGTGCTCACCATTACACCATGGAACCGCCGGGTATTTTTGCTCTTCTATAAATAAGGTGTTCCCCCTCTGCCACCCCACAGCTTCTTTCAAGTTTTTTTTCTCTATCTTTGACTTTTTTCAGATTGAATGTGATATGCCTTGGTGTATATTTGTTGGCGTTTATTCTTCCTGGTATACTCTAAGCTGCTCAGATCTGTTTTGGTGTCTGACATAATTTGGGAAAAATTCTCCATCACTACTGCCTCAAATATTGATTCTATCCCCTTCTTCTTGTTCTAGTTTCTCGCTATTTGTATATTACAACTCTGTAGTTCCACAGTTTGGGGGTATTCTCTATTTTCTCAGTCTTTTTTTCCTTTGCTGTTTAGTTTTAGAAGTTTCTATGGTTATATTTTTCAGCTCAGAGATTCTTTCCTCAGCCGTGTTCACTCTCCTAATGAGCCCATCAGATGCATTCTTCATTTTTGTTAACAGCTTTTTTGATCTCTAGCATTTCTTTTGATTTTTTTTTTTCACTTAGAATCCCTATCTTTGCTTATGTTATCCATTGGTTCTGGCATGTTGTCTACTTTTTCCTTTAGAGCCCTTGTTACATTAATCATAGTCATTTTAAATTCCCAGTCGGATAATTCCAATTCCTGCCATCTAAATCTTATTCCAATGCTTGCTCTCTCTCTTCTGGTTTTTTTTTTTTTTTTTTTTTTTTTTTTTGCCTGTTAATATGCCTTGTAATTTTTGATTGACATCCAGACTTGGTGTACTGAATAAAAAGAATTGCTATGAATAGGTTTTTTGGTAATGTGATAGTAGGTATTAGAGAAGGACAGGCATTCTATAGATCTATGATTAGGTCTTAGTCTTTTAGTGAATTTGTGCCCCTGGGCTATGACCTTCACCAGTGCTTCTCAGTAACCTGCCACTAACTGGGTCAGGATGGCTGTAGGAAGCTAGTCTTTCCCTAGATCCCTTACACTTTGGTAAAACCCCAACCAGTTAGGCTCTAGTAATACTTCCTCTTGAGGGCCAGCCCATTCAAGAAGCACAGAAATGCTTTGCTCTGGTGTATTTCAGAATGGCTTCTTTCCACCTCCTTATGTTGAAAACTGGAGGGTTTTGCTTTGTTTTGTTTTGTTTTCTCCCATATTTACTTTGAAGACTTGGTAGGGTTCTTGGGGATAAAACTCACAAAAGTGTGGGGATCCTTTAAGACTCTTTTCTAGAGTTTTTAAGTCTCAGACTTGTCCACCAAAGCCTCATCAATTACAGATTAGGCTTTCCTAGTCTGGTGCTGATTCCCCCAGAGCTTTCTGCTCATGGGCTTCTGCTCTCGTGGGTCATGATTTTTTGTATTCACCTGTTTGTCTCCGTGTTTTTGGCAGCAGCAGTTTGTCCTATGTCCTCAATGACCTCAATTATCTGACAAAGCTAAGGAGAGTTGCCAAATTTCAGTTTGTTCAGCTTTTCACTTGTTAGAACAGAGTGATGACTTCCAAGCTCTTCACATGTTGCATTTTTTAAATTTTATTTTTATTATATTATGTCACCATAAGCACATTATTAGTTTTTGATGTAGTGTTCCATGATTCATTGTTTACATATAATACCAAGTGCTCCATGCAATACATGCCCTCCTTAATACCCGTCACTGGGCCAACCCATCCTCCCCATCCCCCTAACCTCTGAAACCCTCAGTTTGTTTCCTGGAGTCCATAGTTTCTCATGGTTTATCTCTCCCTCTGATTTCCCCTTCATCTTTTCCTTCCTTCTGACAATGTCCTCCATGCTATACCTTGTGTTCCACATATAAGTAAAACTATATGATAATTGTCTTTCTGTGCTTGACTTATTTCACTCAGCATGATTCCCTCCAGTTCCATCCGTGCTGATGCAAATGGTGGGTATTCATCCTTTCTGATGGCAGAGTAATATTCCATTGTATATATGGACCACATCTTCTTTATCCATTCATCTGTGGAAGGGCATCTAGGCTCCTTCCATAATTTGGCTATTGTGGCCATTGCATCTATGAATATTGGGGTACATGTGCCTCTTCTTTTCACTACATCTGTATCTTTGGGGTAAATACCCAGTAGTGCAATTGCTGAGTCATAGGGTAGCTCTATTTTTTAAACTTTTTGAGGAATCTCCAAGCTGTTTTCTGAAGTGGCTATACCAACTTGCATTCCCACCAACAGTGTAACATCCTCTCCAACATTTGTTGTTTCCTGCCTTGTCAATTTTTGTCATTCTAATTGGTATAAAGTAGTATCTCAGTGTGGTTTTTATTTGAATTTCCCTGATGGCTTATAATGTTGAACATTTTTTCATGTGTCTGTTAGCCATTCATATGTCTTCTTTGGAGAAGTGTCCGTTTATGTTTTCTGCTCATTTTCTGACTTGGTTATGTGTTTTTTGGGTGTTGAGTTTGAGAAGTTATTTATAGATCTTAGATACCAGACCTTTATGTATGGTGTCATTTGCGAGTATCTTCTCCCATTCCATGGGTTGCCTCTTTGTTTTGTTGACTGCTTCCTTTGCAGTGCAGAAGCTTTTTATCTTGATGAAGTCCCCAAAGTTTATTTTTCACTTTTGTTTCCCTTGCCTTTGGAGATGTGTCTTGAAAGAAATCTCTATGGTCAACTAATCTTTGACAAAGCAGGAAAAAATATCCAATGTTAAAAAGACAGTCTCTTCAATAAATGGAGCTGGGAAAACTGGACAGATATATACAAAAGAATGAAACTCAACCATTCTCTTGCACCATACCCAAAGATAAACCCTAAATGGATGAAAGACCTCAATGTGAAACAGAAATCCATCAAAATCCTAGAGAACATAGGCAGTAACCTCTTCGATATCGGCTACATGTTGCATAGTAAACAGAAGTCTACTCTTTAATTTTTATGATCCATTTTTAGATATTGTTAGGAATTTATTATTATCATTATCATCATCACTATTATTAAGGTTCTTTGAGACTCACGCAGTCCAGATTTGGAGATTTGAGATTGAAATACTTTAGGCAACAATTTGTTAAAAATCAAAATGGAAAATAAATTTTCTTGCATCTTTAGATAAGATTGGAAAGAGAATTCCCTTCACTTTAGGGGTTTCCCTGAACAACACTTCATTTCATTATGTTTGCCAAGTTTTTCTGACAGTTTTTAAAATTTTCATTTAAAAAAATACAGATTTGAAACACAAAGCTTAGAAGGGAAATAGAAAAAAGAAAAAGTAAAAACTTCCATTTATCCCCAGTTATTCCCGCCTCAGTTCTAAATCCAGTGTTCTTCATCCTCTGTAATTATGGACTATGGCATTTAGCGGTATATGAAAACCCCAAGCAATGACTCCAAACCTCCTAACTAAGCCAGCTACTTTTGATAAGTAGGTTGCAGAAAAACTCTCCTTAATAACACTGTGGTATGATCATGATTAATTCAATTAACAAGCATATTGAATACCATCTCTTTGTATAATTGGCTAGGTGCTAGTAAATTACTCTTCCTTTTTCAAAGCATAATATTTAGTTACAGGAAGTCAGAGTATTCATACAAACTGGAGGTAATTATAAGTAACTTATAAGGAAACGTAATGTATTGAAACTTTACTAGACATAACACACTGTTCTAGAATGAGTGTCTTTGGGATCAAGAGATCTGGAGTGCCCTCTTAGCTCTAACATTCGGACAAGTCACCTTACTTCTCTGAGGCCCATTTCCCTCATCTGCAGATTAGGAATTAAGAAGGGCTCTTACAAGATTACTAGGATTAAATGAGATAACACTTGTAGAGTACTGTCACTCACTATCTGTTGGGCACTATAAGTTAATTCCCACTCCCTTCCATTCCAATGCAATTAAGTATATAAGTGCTGTCATATTAATAGAGAGGAGAAGTACCACAAACATGCTGTTTGGGGACCACACTATTTTAATTTTTTGAATTTGAGTTATTTGACAACCCTTAAAAGAGTCCACATAAAACCCGGATTTCTATTTTGTCATGAAATTTACGATGTCTGGGACCTCCATGAGGGATCCATCTGCTGGAGTTTGAGGACATTGCCAGGTTTTGAAGAAGTTTCATGAAGAGAGTATGTTCTTGATATAAGCTTAGCGCTGTGGATCTCTACCAGGACCTCTGACTTGAGCAGGCTCTCATGGGTCCTTAATGGGCTTCTTCTGTGCTTAAAGATGATCAGCAATGAAGTGTGTAGCTTGACATCACTGAAATTATTTCACAAAGATAGAGGATCAGAAAGGAGATAGAGCTTTTCCAGTACAAGCTTAGCTTTTATGGGTGCACAGCCCCCCCCCATCCACCAGCACCCACCACCACCAACACCAGGAGCACATTTGCTGGCATCTCTAACCTGTGAGGATTAGATTAGAACACAAGCAAGAAAAGACGAAGAGGGAAGTCTGGTGAACTTGACGATGCCCTTCTTCATGGGCAGAACAAGAGAGAATATGGAGATAGACATCTGCATAAATCAGTCCAAAGCAAATTGAAGAAATTCCAGCAGAAAGGGGACTTTTTGCCTGAATTATGAAGCTAATTATCTCGGTCCTCCACTTCAGTGTTCCTGGGGAGACCTGGCTTACGGATGCTTTTCCAACGAGCTGGCACATTCAGAAGTAGAGAGAAAATGTGTTATTGTAACTGCAGCTGTGGAGCCTGAGCCTGGTTGCTGCCTCTGTCCAGAACACCTGTGGGGAACATCCAAGCTCAGACCAGCATGGCTTGCTAGGGGAAAAAAGGGAGCTTTCGAGAAAACCATCATGGTCTTCATGCTGGCAAGAGAAGAATGTTAGCTCCCAAAGAAGCCACTCTGGGTTGCTTTTTAAAAATCTTTACAACTTTAGCACTGTCATAGAAGTTATAGATGTTTTTCATCTTTCTGTTTAAAATGTATCTTTTTAAACAACTTTTAGTAATAAAAAGGGCAACTTATTAATGAAACCCTACTGCCTTCAAAGTATGAAATTAAAAGATTATTATAACTACAGGCAAGAAAGCATTTGGATTATGTGGCATTTGGAAATGACAATAAAGATTATCCATATGGTCTAATGTTGTCAATGTCTTACATTGCATTAGCAATCACCTAATATGGCGTGATTTTGATTATGTGGCTCATTTTAAATTCTGCTGTGTCCTAGGTCAATCAGAGTCAAGATGATTTACTAGAAGAGCTGCCATCTTCTTTTGTAAATGCTGTCAGTGCTTGGGCAGAATTTAGAATATTTTGGGACATTATATCTTTGGTATTATGGTGCAATAGTCTTAAACCTTCTCACTTTATACCTTTTCCTTACACATCTCTCATTTTATTCTTGGTTTTCCTGGGTACATAAAACAACCTCCGGTAGTAAAAGCTGAAAAATTTTGTCTTATCTGCTTATTTGTATGTCAGGTCTCTTATATTTTTATGGCTTTGTCCAGGTATTTGTAACTTGTGATTATGAGTTTTGGTTGGTCAGGGAGCAGGCCTCAGAGGCCAGCGTTAAACTGTCTCCAAAAGAATTGGTAATCTCTCTACCTCCCTTGGCCTTTTTGCATTCTCTTCCATGGAGGGAGGGGACATGGGGACTTACCTCTCTGCTAAACTCTCCCACGGAAGCCAGCCATTATTTTCTGCTCTGACCAGCCTAGGTGAGAAACTAATCTGGGGTCATGTGGAATTAAGCCCCATCACAGCTCCTGAGAAGTAGGAATATGCCCTCCTGTGCACCTGAGGTCTGAGCCCCTCTTGTCCTGGGCAGGCTGAACGTCACGGCCAGCAACCTTTCTGCACATCCTCCAATGATACTACTTTCTTCGCTTCTTGCCTGCTTTTGTGTCTTACTTCAACAATATGCCTCGTAGATTCACCCTTGGATTCTTTCAGTTTTGTTTGGCAGATATTTCCCAGGGCATCTACTCTTTGCCACGGAATGTAGAAAATAATTTAGAAAAAATTTAGTAACTCCAGAAGCTTATCAATAACTAGATTACGATCGCATTATACTTTTAATTTAACTTGTAGTAGGAGAAGCAGAAAGTAATATTTTAGGCTGTGTGTTCCTGATATCACTGTGGGTTTTTGAGAATGGACAGTGGATGCTCTTCATCTTTGTGTCTCTGCAGCTGGCAAAGAACCTGACATCGAGAAGGCTCATAAATAGACGTTAGGAATGAATACGAGTAATTCAACAGAAAATAGTCCCGATCATTACGCAGGACACATGTCAAGGCCCCATTTTCCATTCTCATGCTTGTCTATATAATGAACTCTTTGTCCTAAGGAAACTGGCCAAGAAGCGGAAGGAGACGATGAGCAGCACGCGGCAGGAGATGACCGTGATGGTGAACTCAATGGACAAGAGCTATGCCGAGCAAGGCACCAACTGCGACGAGGCATTCTCCTTCATGGACACACACAATTTGAATGGGAGATGTAAGTGCATGCATGGCTTAGCTTCAAATACGTTGCTCTGGTTTTCCAGGATACTGGATAGTACTGGGGCATTGAAAAACAAAAACTCCCTGAAAAATTCTTACGCCCTATTGGTTTCTCCATCCCTTTCAGCAATTCTGAAAACTTCTGTGGGTGCCATGGCTTGCTTGGGAGAGGAGGATATGGCAGAGATGATAGGGCCAGACCAGGGAGCGCAGGAAGCCACAAGTAAGTTTCTATGGAGCCTTAGCATTGACATGAAGGCTTTTCTCTTCTTGAAGAGGAAGGCACCTGCTTCTCATCATCCTTTTTTGTGGTTGAGATCCCGTTTGTGAGCTAGCCAGGTGTGGAATTACACAGGGAAGCCTGTTCTGAAACAGCTCACTAAATGGCAGTAACAAGTTAATTGTTTATTTGTTTAGCTGACAGGTTCTGCCTTTATTATAGGGGTATTAGTGGCAATTAATAAGTTAAACTGTATTTCCACTTCACAAATCTTACATCTCACACCAGGTGGGTAAACCAAACTTCAGCTCATGCCTTCTCAGACTGCCACCTGTGATTCAGGTACAAGGCATTATTTTAGAATGCTAACAATTTGATTGAGTATGTAAAGAACAAAACAAGCAATTGTGGTGTCCCTGGTGATCTTCTCAGAGACCAGAAGTAAATCCCACATGGATGCCTGATTCTGTGGTTCAACGCCATGCTGGGTTCAAGGACAGAGGTTCCTTTACTGTGTGAAATCCATACCCACAGACGCCCACTGCCACCAGCCACATAATTAGCATGGTGGACCACAGAAGGATGGAACAAATGTGCGGCTATCACCAACACTAATAAAAATGCAGAAAGTCTGGAATGATGACTGAGAAGCACAGAAATTGGGTCTTAGGGACTGGGGGAGAGGACTGACACCAGTGTAGACAATGTGTGGAATGTCTGGACCATCCACTTGGCCTGTTCTTTTGCTGCAAGCTCCCAGGCACCCCATC
Organism: Mustela nigripes; assembly: GCF_022355385.1. NCBI lineage: Eukaryota > Metazoa > Chordata > Mammalia > Carnivora > Mustelidae > Mustela > Mustela nigripes. The sequence continues at coordinate 34,715,477 of NC_081564.1, read as the reverse complement.
TACCAGCCCTCTCTCTGGTCACTGCGTGGTCAGTGTCTGTCTCTCCCACGCTTTGTCCTTATGCATTCAGCGGGGCTCCCCAGAGCTTCCCCAAAGACTGTTTTCTATTTATGGTGGCTACGGTTGCCTGCCTCTTCCTACTTAGAGACACTACATTCATTCATCTATATGCACACCTGGCCCAGTGGAGCAGGAGTTTAGTAGACACCTCTGTCGGCTCTTACCCCAGTGGAGAGGGTAGCTCTCTTCATTCTGGGTCATTGCTCTTTGCCCTTTGGTATCATCATAGATATAACATATTTAATGGCCAAATTAAAGCAACTTATGATACACTGTTGTGGACTGGGGAGAGAAGAGTCCTGCCTATCACCAAAGGGCTAGAATCTTGGTAGTAGTGGTTAGTTCTTCAATGTCATTATAAAGGGGCCACTCAGATAGGTGTTCTCACTTTCTAGGATAATCCATTAATGTACCAAATGTCCTATTTCATGGTGAAATTCCTCACGCATACATTTACTAGGAACTGTCTGCCCAGAGTAGAAACCTACATGATGAGTTTCTAGGCTTTTGAAGTCTGAACAACAGGGGATATTTGCCTCTGGACAGGAAATTTAATTTGGCGGTTACTTCTTACAAAGTGAGTGTCTGTGGAAACCCATAAATGCTCAGGCAGAGAGGTTGCTGCAGAAACCAGCATCAGCTTCCATGGCTCATCTGCCACAAGCCATTATTTTATGCCTCCCATCAATAAAGATGATGGAAGAAACACAGCAGTGGGCGTTCCATTTTCCTCCCACTCAGTAAGCAATGGCGAGGTGCCATCCAATCCCCAACCATCAGCGTGACCCTGACAGTGACTTTATCATGGTTACTCTCTTAGTACCCTCAAAATAAGAGATGAGCTACTGGGGGAGGAAACGTGCAGGAGAGGGGCTCTTTAGACCCCAAAGGCTTCCAGCCCCGAACCTATTACAAGTCTGGGTCTGTCTGAGGTCTTTTAGAGTTGGGAGGTGAGCAGCTTTTAGAAATGAGACTGTGAGAAAAATGAAATTGAATAATTTAAAAATAAGCACAAGCATATTTATGAGAATGGGGAATAATCTGTCTACCAAAGCAAATGAGAGTTGTACCATCTTCTTTTAATATGGTATACAAAGGGAGAAAATAAATATGTATAGTGGGAATGGGTTTCATTTTTATACTAAATACAGAAGTATTAAAATATATTTTAAAGGGTGAAAAACATAGCTCTTTTGTATCTGCTTTAAGCACTTTTGCTGATGACATAAAAATGTCTGCAGGTAACAGACGTTATTCTCACTGACCCTAACACATCTTATAAGTACTCAGGTTTCTTGTTCTTATTTTCACCAGTTATCCTCTTTTTTCCTGGCAGTTTACTATCAACATGCATTATAAATATGATAACTCTCTATTTTAGAGAAATATCTTATAAATGACGGGCAGCTTGCATTCTGGTTCTTGGCCTGCCATTTCTTAATTTTACATTTTAAAAATATAAACAGATAAACACTGTCATAGAGGAACTTCTCTAGGAGAGCTAAAATATATTAACATGTCAGCAGAATAAAGATAACATACACTATCCACAGGGATTTGGTACTTCTTTCCGTAATAAAATGATGTAATTGGGTATTAGTGTCTTGTTTCAGAACTTTAGCATCAAATAAATCATATAACTACACCAGAAAGTTAAGATTTAGACTTACATTTAACCAACTTGAACACTTGAACACATTCAAACCATTTATCCTTATACTTTAATGAAATGAAAGTGATTTTACAACACTAATCAATTAAGATATTGAAGGCAGTTCACAAACTACTTTTAAAAAAGGAAGGACCCACTTTCAGAGAAATCAGATTAATTGGATGGGATTGACTTTCCCTCCCAATTACAGGGAGGAAGAGAAGGTCTAATAGTTAAATCCTGAGTCTTTCAGAGGACTATTTCAAAGAAAAATAAGCATTTTTTTAAAAGACTGAAAAGACTAATAGAACAATATGTAGGCATTCAGCTTTCACCTTAAATACAGTGCATGAGAGACATCACCTTTATTTTTGTAGATCGGGTCAGAACATTGTAGAATGTTCTCAGAATGCCCAAGATAGGAGGAAAGAGAGAAGTTAGCAAAGTGTGAAAACACTGACATTCAGAAAATTCTCCAAAAACCATGTGTAGACATCTCCTCATACCCTTAGTTATTATTAGGGGGAAAAAAAACTGGCCTGATACTAGAATTCTACCAGCAAAGGCTAGAAGTCAAAAGAGAAGACTAATGAATTTCTCAATTCAAAATGGCAGCAGGGGTGATGGGGATTCTTCTTCATTTGTAGAGTAAGAAAATCTTTTCAGTGGTAAAAGGGTGTTTGTCCTCTAAAGTACAAGTGATTGCCTGGAAACAGTGGGGAATGAGCGTATTTACCACATAGACTTCAGTAGTGTCTGGCGTTTTTCAGTCCAGTCTGTACCAGCACAGTGTCCTTCTGAGTGACCTCGGAGGGCTGTATTTCCGGTACTGCCTCCCTGCCCCTACTGACCAGTCCTTCTCTCATTTACAGCTGTGTCTTCACCCTCGTCCTTTACAATGAAAACGAATACACTGAGCACATCGGTGCCCAATTCTTACTACCCAGGTAACAGATTTTTCCATTGTCCCATCCACTCATAACCCCTTAGCGATCAGAACCAATCCACGCTCTCACGTTGTGTCCATGATGCTTGAGGAGCTTAATACGTTTGATGTGTTGTAACCCAATGCTTTCTATGGCTTTCTGCGGGGGAAGTGGGGGGCCTTTCATCAATCATTTACTGTTCTTTCTCTTTTTACTTTCTCTGCATTGACCTGCTTATGATGTATGACAGACCCATTTGTGCCAACTGCAATTTTAGGTGAGAACATTTCCCTTTATCACAGTTTATTGCAGGAGTAATTTAGAAAGTCAGTAGCCACGCTTTAGGAGCCTGGATTTCTGCTCTGTATGGTGCAGGGATTGTAAACAGGACAGGTGGGTGGCGGGTGGCTCGGAGGGAGGGCACAGATAATAAAAAAGACTCTCCAACCATCTCCATTGATAAGAAGGGTTTGCCTCATGCATGTTGGAAACGACACCAAAAGATTCAAATGAATAAGCCTGGCTCTAGTATTTTCCCTTTCCATGTTCAGAATTTAAAGTCAGATTTGATCCCAAGGGAAAACACAGTATGTCATCACTCCGCTGTGTACTTCCAAGTGCTGAATTCTGTAATGTGACAATCATAAAAATAAAAATCACTTCTTATTATTTGCACTTGCCATTAAGCACTAAAATCTTCAATTTCAAAAATAGCATTTTTCTAAATTATGCCCAATGTTATGCAGAAAAAATGATCACAGCCGAGTTTGGGCCCCCTGCCCCTTCTTGGAGCCATTCAAGGCACCCCCAGCTTTCCAAAGTGTCTGTCACACAGTGGAATTTCAAAGGAGCTGATGTGTTCTCAGCAGCAAAGTGACAAGATGGCACTTTATAATCACATGGTTTATTATGTGTCAGATGTCACTAGAAATGAAATAAAATGTTAACCCAGTGGGGCAGAATGCATTGAAAATATAAAATGTTCCCTGCGGGGAGCCGAAAAAAATCCCATTTGCCCAATGTAAGAAGATTCTGGAGAAATGGCATTACCTGACTCCGATAACCAAATAAGCATGAGCTGCTGTTGCATTTGAGATGCATCAATAACCCAAGCGTATCACGGCTGTGTTCTCTTTCTACTACTAACCTTACCGAGAAGGAGCACGACACAATCCACTTCAAGGCGTATACCAATTCATAGTAGCAAAAGTTCCATCCCCAGCTCTTTGACTTCTGCTTCCTAATCCTCTTTACAAGGGTTGATATCTTTGCAACATAATTTTTCCCCCTGTGCTTCTCTTTTCTCTAAGTTGTTACAATTTCTGTAACTAGGGTGATATGTTTTTCTTGTAGTGTTTTCTGGACTTGAGCAAGGTCATTGCCCGAGTTTCATGCAAACTTGGACAGAAGTGTCAAAATGGTCATGAACCCAAATTTTTGAATTGGCATCATTCTGACGGCTAACAAACATAGCTCACTAAAGCCCTCCTTCCACCCTTGAATACCAGCTATATGGGGAAAAGGCTGCATTTTTCCTAAGTAAGGGGCACAGGCTAATTTTAGGCACCCGAACAAAGTAATCTACATGCAGATGACATTTGCAGAATGTGATAGGCGGGGATTTGTGATTTCTTCGTATGCCACGGCATTCATTCTGCAGCTCCTTTAGTAGATGTTCTGACCTTGGGGGAGCCGGAGTGGGGAGGGCGAAGACGTGCACTGTCAGAGGGAAGAAAATGTTCAGATTGCACAGCAGGATTAAAATAAGCTTATTAAACAAATATCATTTGTTAAAGTCATTGCTTTGTTATTATGAACACTAAGGACATCTTTGAAACTTGGTTAGGCTTCTTTGCCAAAAGGGAATCATTTGAACAGATGATTCAAGTAGCAAAAGTGATGCACATTCGTGAAAAGGAAGTCGGCCAGATTGACAAATAACTGTTATCACGTCTGGCTTATATATGTACCAGCGCTGCAAAAGGCAGTGTTTGGGAACCATTCTTCCCATGGTGTTTGGTGCAGTGAATCTATATATTGCATAGTAAGGATGAATGAGATGATCCCGGGACACCTTGGGAAGAGGATAAGCTGGACAGACATCAGTGCTGGAGCCAAGAGGGTTTTGCTGTGACCTGAAATAGTGTATTATCTCCACCCTTTATGCTCATGTGCTAGGGTGCCCAGCCTCATGTAAAGAGCTGTAGTATGCCTTTACGTCATTTTCTTCCAAAAAAACAAGTAAATAAAAGAGAGCAAGAGAGAGAGAGGGAAAGAGATTGATAGGTAGGTAGGTAGATGTTGATGGACAGATTTTGATAGATAGATGTAGATAGGTAGACAGATATTGACAGATAAGTAGATAGAATTCCCCACACACACCTCAAAAATGGGACACCCATTTCAGTTCTAGATTTGTCAGCTGGTTCATTGAGAACTGAAGATAGCCTCTTAAAGAATATAGGTAGAATTAATTCACAGTTCTTCAAAAACTGTCAGAACTGTTAGTGAGAAGCTTTGTTTCTGATTTCCTCCAAGGCATAATTTTTAATTGAAAACATTGTTGGTAATTTTTAAGCCAATATAAGAAATCAATGTGAAAAGCCATATTTTATCAGTAATCATTCTTTTTAAGTCAGAGCAAACCGATTACCCAGTAATTTCGGTGGCATCAAGAATTTCTCATTGTGTGGGTGACCCAGTTTCATGCCACAGGTGGCACGAGAAGCCTTCTATTCCCTCTCCGATGTCTGTGTACTTGATAATAGCCCTCATTTCTGGGATGGCCTCGGTCATGTTTAACGGGTCCTGCACGCTAGTAATGAGGCCAAGCTCATCATAATACAGCGGGCGCGATCAGTACAGTGGTGACAGTGTTGGCCACCCCGGGAATTAAACCTTCCAAGAATGCCTTGCCCTAGGACCAGAGCCCTACCCAGCTACGGTGTCTCCACCAGAAAGGCCCAGATGATTCATTTAGGGGAAATTTAGAAGGTCAGTCCACAATGGAGGGCATTTAATTACGTTTATCCCAAAAGGTACAAAATGGAGAGAATGAGAGAGGCACAGGGGGGAAACTAATTAATGTTCCATTTATTTTCGCATCAAGAACAGAACTTCCTGCTGGAGTAGCTGACAGCTCCAGGGAGTCAGTCCTTCAGCAGGGGTCCCATACCCCACTTTAGGGGCTTGGCAGTTGCCAGCAAGCAGATCGGACGCAAAAAACATCCCGGTTTCTTTGTGACTGTTCTAATAGAATGGGAGCGTCTGAGTGGCTAATCAAAGCAAATCCAAATGAAAACGAAAATCATAAAATCAGTGTACCACTCCTTTTTATTTTGTCTTTGTGTCTTTAGCCACCTTGTGGTGATCCAGGTGCCATTTCAGCAACAGCGACATAGCTACACACTTGTGTACCACCTTCCATACCATGCATCCCCAGGGGCTTTGCGACGCAGATAGAACTGAGGTTGGAAAACCAGGCCCACAGCCGAGTGCCCCTGAATGAAATTTCTCCTGGAGCTGTTTAAAAAAAAAAAAAAATCAAATTAAATAATAATAATAATAATACCCATAGCTGAATTCCCTATTCATAAACATTCTGGGAATTTTTTTTAAATGAACTTGTCCCTTTGTATATATGTTTTAATTCTCTATACCCAAAATCAATTTTGATTTAACATTCTCTTTTTAAGTGAAGTTCGCATTATAGTTTATGAGACACAGCCTCAATCACAGAATGGCTAAAGGGATTCAGCATTATCATGAGCTAACCTGTAGCACGTAGCTAACCTGTAGCTAACCTGTAGTCTTAATCTAATAGCCCTTTCCTGCATCAGACATCTTTTAATAGCTACAGTTTCTGCAGTTCGTTAATCTAATGTACTAGGAGTCTTCCATTAAGATACAGCCTTTTTAGGCTTATTTGATCAAATTTTGGCATTAGTTTTATAGTACATCTTGGTTGACGTGTTCAAGAAATTTAAATGAAAAAATGTGTCAAATACAAAGACTTATTTAGTCATTAGTTAATTCACGGGGGATGAAAAGTAATTATGATACTATTCTAACCTCCTTTTTGGTTTTGAGGACTTCAATAAAACGCCCCTATCCTAAGGTGATGGGAGGATTGAGGCTCTGACCTCTGATCACCTGCAGATAGAAAACTTAACCATAAAAGTAAAGCGCAGAATAAAAACTACCTGTAATTATTCACACAGTACTATTGCTTATGCCCTGTTTCCTTTTTCTCCTCCTCTTTTCTCCTGATATGTACCTTCTTAAAAGTGCCAATAAATGGTAAGTTCCCCCATTCGCCCACGGAAAAGGTGTGGAGGGAGTGGGAGTGTGTGTCTTATCTGTAGATTCTGACAAAGCCAGCTGGTTCTGCTGTGTGCCGGCCTGCATGTTAGCTCTTGTAGAACATTCTGTGTGTCATGCGCTGGTCCACAACCTTCTGTCAAGCTTTCTGACACTGCAGCATGCGAGTGACTCATCATCCGCTTTCTATTTCTGCTCTCTTTGGATTTCATGTGTCGAGTCCACATTTTCATTGCTAGCTTTCCAAGCCAACCCATTTTGTACACTTTTACTTTGCTCACAGAACATCTGTACAGAGTTTATTTACATCATCATACAAACTAGTTAACGAATCTTTGGAAGAGGACAAGGCTGGTTTTGCACCAGGCCTTGGTGAAGTTTCAGACGGAAACTTCTATAAACTTGAGTGCTCAAAGGCTAAATAAAGGGTTCCTACCAACTAGCTTTGTGAAATCAATATATCGTTTGGACTGCTTTGTAAAAACAAAGATTTCTGCCGCATTCCTATCAGTATTGCCGAGCCCATGTAAATTTCTAAACATCTAACTTTTCTTTCTCACTGAGCCACCGTGGGGATGGTTGGAGCCATAGGTGGAGGGGATGTCAGCAGCAGCTTCTGAGCGTCCTCAGGGATCCCGCATGTAGCCCACTGGTCCTCCCTCACTCCCGTCGTGGCCTTCTTTTCCTAGACGAAAGCCACACGATGGCCAGCGACACCAGCAGCTTGGTGCAGTCACACACTTACAAGAAGCGAGAGCCGGCCGACGTGCCCTACCAGACCGGGCAGCTGCACCCCGCCATCCGGGTGGCGGACCTGCTTCAGCACATCACGCAGATGAAGTGTGCCGAGGGCTACGGCTTCAAGGAGGAATACGAGGTGAGATGAGCTCTTTGCTGGGCACCATGCCCAGGACCGTGCTCCCAACTCCTGCAGCCAGTCGGCAGGATCCCCGGGGTGGATCGGGGCAAGGCGGGGTTGGGGGCTGCCAGAAAGGGACCTGTTTTCACCCATCCAGCAGTGAGACACTGTACCAGGAAGGAAACCTATGTGAAATGGAAAAAGGAGGACCACTTCCCCATTTCCCTTTGTCCTCATAAATATGCAACAGAACAGAGGCTGAGCTGGTTCTTTCCCTGTTCATGATTACGCTTCTTGGCTTTTTCTATAATTAAGTATGATGTTAAAGCCTAACAATGTTGCGGTAGTTATCCAGGAAGAAACTGTCCACTTAAAGCAATTACAGACCAACCAGTGATGTCATGTGGTGCAGATTAGGCCCCAGGAAAGGGGCTGGCTAGTGTCATGGCTGTGACAGCCGCTGTCCTGCCAGCCCAGAGCGTGTGGATTGTAGAGGGATCTAGTGCGGGGGACTTCCAGGGACATTTCTAGGCACCGCAATGTTCTCTTAACCTTCCCTAAAATGTAGGGCGCACTTTGCCAGCTCAGTCATTAGCTAATTCTGTTGGAAAGCCATTCAAGAACTGGAGAGAATTAGTTGACATGAAGAAATCGGATTCAAAGAAGCATCCCATCCCTTGAGTATGTGTGTGTATGGCTGAGGCCAGTGAGGGTGAGGAAGATAGCGGGGTAAACTTTACCTTATTAAATAAGATTAGTTCACATGCATTGGTGGAGAAAAAAGTAGCAGCCTGCAAACAGTGCAAACAAGATTATATAGATAGGGAGCTCTGGACATTTTAGAATGTGTCTGTGATAGCATGTCTCCGTAATCAGCTCACAGTCGGGAAACGTTTGGTCTGGAATTAAGAGTATTTTAAAAATCAGTTCCTACCATCTCTGTATCCTACAAGTTTCAAATTCTGCTTCTTTTTTCTTTTTTTTTTTTTTTAAAGATTTTATTTATTTATTTGACAGAGAGAAATTACAAGTACACTGAGAGGCAGGCAGAGAGAGAGAGAGAGAGAGAAGGAAGCAGGCTCCCTGCTGAGCAGAGAGCCCGATGCGGGACTCGATCCCAGGACCCTGAGATCATGACCTGAGCCGAAGGCAGTGGCTTAACCCACTGAGACACCCAGGCGCCCTCAAATTCTGCTTCTTTCTCTCTCGGGGACACTCAGGATCCTTCATTTCATGCCCCAGATGTGGTGTTGTCTTGGATTTAGCCCCACTTCTGAGCTGAATCGCCAGAGATTTCTTTAGAGCCATCAGAGCTGCACCATGCGGCTTTTAAGACTGGGTCTTTAGGCCAATGCAGAGAAACGGACAGACACACACTCTGCTGACATGAGCATTCTCCTTGTTGCCAGTGACCTCAGCTCACAAGGCCACTGCACCAAGGAAACTGGGCCTCGATGGTCAGATTTCAGTCCAGGCAATATTTTCCAATAAAGTTTTGCATTTTAGAGACCCCGAAGTTCTTAGAGCTACCTTTAGCAATTTTGCTTGTAATTCCATGAAACTGACTGCCTTTGCATATTTCCTCATGCACTTTTAAAGGGTAGCTTAGGAATTAATAGGATTAAGAGTAAGACTTCCAAAAGCATTAATATCTTATGAAAGACAAAATTAGGTTAGTGAAAAAATATAAGCCTAATGAATAGAGATGATGTCTTAGTTCTATCCAATATTCTGAATGCAGATATTGCTCAAATGTTTATTAAAGATGTTAATGTCAAAGAGATTAGTTAGAGGTTCAAATAACGATTCATAAGATCACCTAAGTCCCATTTTTCACGGACTACATAAAAATACCTCAAGACTTCCAATAACACACTATAGATGATGCATATTTGAAAGCATACAAAAATTCACTTTCCAGTCATATCTCCTGAAGAAATATGATTTATAAGTGCAAACTAGAATAGGGTATACTCATTTGAAGCAGTTTATAATGGAAGATTTATTAAGGGTTGTTACACTGAAATAAAATGTATTAATTACATTTCAAGAAACTCTTTCTCATTTTAGCTATTCAGTGGATCAGAGAGGACTGTAATATATATGCGCGTCTCAAGTCATCACTTTGCACACCTGAAACTGACACAATGTTACATGTCAGTTATATCTCAAGAAACTGGGGGGCAGGGGGAAATACTTTTAAGCAACCAAAACCATTATCAGTTTATTGGTTTTTTATTTTTTAAAGATGGAAAGAAGAAGAAAGGGGAAAAAGTTAAAAAGAACATGTGCTAGAGAGAAAAGCAGGAATAAACAGGGAAGTGTTAGAGGGAGAATTATGAAATGGAAGATTCTGTAGGGGGCAGTCCTTGCGCTCCACATACACCTCTGTGAACCATGTGGCTGAGTGTGCATCCTTTCATTTTTTTTTTTTTTTAAGATTTTGCTTATTTACTTGACTGAGAGAGAGATCACAAGGAGGCAGAGAGGCAGGCTGAGGTGAGAGGGGGAAGCAGGCTCCCCTTTGGAGCAGAGAGTCCAGATGCAAGGCTCAATCCCAGGACCCTGAGATCATGACCTGAGCCAAAGGCAGAGGCTTAACCTACTGAGCCATCCAGACATCCCGCATCCACAGAGGAAGTCAGGCATACCCTGTCTGCCTGGTGCAACATACATCTCGCTGTCGTTTGGGACACAGGCTCTGGGGCCAGACACTGTACTCCAGCTCAGCTCTGCATCTTTTTAGCCGTGTGACCTTGGGTAAGCTGTGTACCCTCTCTGGGCCTCGGGTTCCTCCTCCATAAAATGGAATACCTATAGTGTCAACCTCATAAGCTTACTGGGGGATTACCTCATGTAGCAGCCTAAGTGTTAGGATCGAATCTGGCATTTAGTTCAAGTGTTAAGCAGTAAAAAAGAAAAATACTAACTCATAATAAGAGCCAAGAGAAAAGTTCACACCGTGTTCTTTGTGGGGAAATTGTGTCATTTTGTGGTTTCAGTCCATCTCTGTCATTTCTTGTGTTCAGCACTCTGAGGATAGAGTGAGCCAGTCACATTATGGCTTAGTACATTTTGGCTTTGTCTAAAACACTCATTGGTTTCCTTACCATGTATCGTGTATCATCCAAAGTTCCCATTTAAAAAGTCACTTAAATGAGTAGGTAGGTTTGATTCTGTGGACAAAGGGTTTGAGAAAATAAGTATTTCAAAGTAGATCCTGTCACCTTTTGTTGCTAAAAGAATATTTTCATATCTAAATTAAGAAAGTCCTAGAGAATGGTATGACTATAGATGACCAAATACTGTTTTTGGTTTTTTTTTTTTTTTTTTTTAAAGTTTCTAGGGTGTCTTTGGCAACAAAAGATGGAGGAGAGGCAGTTAATTTAACAAGTTGCCGCACTTGTTAACTGGCCAGTGTGTACTAAGTGGGTGCCGTGAATCTGACACTGCCGGATGCTGGGGAGATGGAGAACTTCCTGTCTCACCCTCCCCCACCAGAAGCTCATGCCATACGGGGACTACAGCATGTCTGTCAGCTTGAATCCCACAAGAGAGATTCACAGCAGTCCTTTCAAGGCCACTGAGGGCCCGTCGTCTAGTCTGGGGCACCAGACTGAGCTTGGATGACTCCTGAAAATAGTGAGCGGGAGTTGGCCAGGAAGTGGAAAAGGACAGATTCCAGGCAGAGAATGGGGTGTGCTCCAAAATGGCAGTAGTGCTATGTGCCTGAATCCTAGGAAGGGCTGGGGGTCACAGGTAGTCAGGCTTTGATCAAAAAGCATCCCACCAAGAAGCTTGAACGTCACCCTGGAAGCTGTGGGAACAGAAGAAGGACTCAGGTAACATTAAGTCTCTCCTGTATTTGGACGGAGACTCATTCTTGCACTATTTGGCTCAACCTAGTTTTTAAACATTATTTGTACGAGGCACACAGAAAATTGCTTGAAAGATAATAATCAGCATGCAGAAAAGTAAAGGGGAGAGGGAAACTAGTCACTGTAAAGTGTAATATCAATTACATTGTTCCATTCCCATTCACTGTTTCAGACGCACTGAAACAGTGAATGATGTTATATCTCCAGGGATAAAATGTCAAGAAAGTCTTCAGCTGCTGTTGTGACTCACCAGTGTCAATCAGTTGGTCTTTCTGGTTTTCTTCAATCCATGCTTATTGGGGGAAAACAGCCATCTAGGTTGTAAACTAATTTTGAAATAGTGACTTTCTCTCTGTTGATACTGTTTCAAACCGTCTGTCTTTATTGTTTCCAAGACAGAAATGTCTGAAAATTCTCCCAAGCGCTGGAAGGACTCATTACCGTTCCAGTAGCCGACAGAAGTGTGTCCAAACCAAAGGGAAAACATGTGGTGGGGACGAGACGGAGCAGCACTGAGTGCAAATTTTATATTTGATTTTGTTCTAACAAGACCGTCATATGTCATACCTCACCAGGGAAATGCAGTAATTTGATTCAAAAGAAACTCAGACATGAATCACAATAAAAAAGTAAACATGCTGAATTGAACAGAAAATGGCAGGTTGTCATCGGAGAGTGGATCAGGGATCTCAGGAGAAAGACAGAACAGAAAGAACAAGTTTGTTTACTTTGCTGCAGAGAGGAGCGTGTCCTTTCTCCTAGCAAGCAATCTGTGCTAACCCCTTGGGGAACATCTGTGCCTTTACCAAAAATGGGAGAAAAAAGAGAGCATGAACAGGGAACACAAGGTAGGACTGTGCCTTCCTGCCCACTCCCCATCCCTCCCTCCCCACAGACTTGGGCCTTTGTGCTCTGGAGTCACAGTGACTCTGCTGCTCCTCCCTGAACTGACAGGCCCCATCCTAGACACGGGTGACCTGTCCTCTCACTTGTCGCTGCCCCCGGGGGCCTCAGTGTGGACCCTGTGGGGTTGGAGAGTGAATCTCTTCCCCTCTGGGATCCCCAGAAGACCTTCTTTCATTCTCTATTTTATGACTGATTTGAAGTCCCTCTGCGGATCCAAGCAGAAAAGACATTAACCTTACACAGGACCACAGTTGCTTAATTCTAAAAGAGCGCATTTTGCTATCACTGTAAAATTAAGAGAAAGGAAGGGACCACACTTTAAAACTACTCCCAGGTAGGGCATCCTGAAAAACACAGATGACCCTCATTAGCTAATAATCAATATTGCTCTGGGCCACAAAAATTTATTTTCCAATTACTGAACTAAAACTTGTAAACCTAAGTAACACTTTGCAGCCTGCTCTTGAGAAGAAGAAAAAAAAAAAGTGTATACATATATATCTAAATATATTTAGGGAAGTATTATACTTATCCCACTTACTTTTCTCCTGTATATTTCTCAAGGGTACAAGCACTGGTGATTAATTTTATAATTGAACATGGAGACTGTTTTTCAGCTCAATTTAAACTGGGAAATTGAAGTTGTTATGCCAAAATCTTCAGGCTTAAGTACAGCCTATGCGTTTTTCTGAAACCTGAGTTGTCTTTAAACGTGTCTATCTGCTGGTAGACCCTTATAAGTCTTTGAAAAAATATATGCATTAGATATTTTCCCCTCTCATCTTTCCCCCTCTTTTCTGAGTAAAATAGCTGATTTTGTTTCATGGAGTCCAGTTATTAATATTTGGCTCTTTTTTCATGTTTGACCAAAGTTGTGCCAAGGAAGAAGGAATTATTATTAAAACGTCTGAAGTGCCCTTCAAAGTCTGTTTTTTGCTTGCTTGCCTCCCACCTCAGGGAAGCCAGCGAAACGTTAAAGAAAGCCGCCTCCTCTCTGTGGCCTTTGCAAGTATGATTCCACATTCAGGCTCAGATGCTGTTAGACAGGACAGGCCAGGGAAGACAAATGTGGATCCTTAGAGGGGACAGCCGCAGGGCCTGGGAGGACCGCCCTACCCCAGGGCTGTCTGCCCCTCCCCAGCTGGAGGTTAGCTGACAGAGGGAGAACTGTGTGTCCTTCTCTCTCGAAAAGTTTTCAGAGCCCTCCCTGCGCCCTGTGCGGGCAGCCTCTTTGTTAGGTACCGAAAGCTGGGAGCAGCAAGCAGAATACAAGGTACTTTGTGTTACTAAGTTGATAGAACCATTGCCTGACCTCGGCTGGTTCCATGCTTGCGCCTATAATCAGGGGTGGGGGCACCCCCTTCCTGCTCACCTCCAGCCCACACACACTTTCAGATATGCGTTTCAGTTGCCATTTCATACTCTGAGGCCCCAGCTGAGTCAATCAATCGCCACAATCAGTGCAGGTTATTTTCTGTTCCACAGGATACAAAACAAACAAAGCCAAACCACTGAAAGCTTAAGGATGTGGCATTAGAGGGAGAATTGGCAGGCACTGTAAATGCGTTAAGAATCACAACAGCTGTGCCTCCAGTGGCTGGAGCAGCCAAGTGAGTTTTGACACATTTTTTTTTTTTTTAAATTATTATGGTGATGCTGAGCTGGTCCATGAGAAGATGAGAAAAACACCTATCCGAAATTTTGAAGTTGCTCAGGCTATTTGGGGCAAATCGAGTGCAAGTGTTTATAGATACTTTCTTATTGGATAAAAGTTTCTGCATGCTTTTAAATAATGCAGTAGAAAGGGTTGATTTTACTATGAGTAGTTTGTTGTTTTTTACACTGCGAATATGAAAGTGTCTTTTTTATTTTATTCTGTGTTCCCCGTAGTCGTGCTTGCTGTCAGGACCTCCCCTGTGTTAGCTGGTTTTTTACTTAGTTGCCTCTTGCCTGTGCCCCTGATGATATCACATATGAGCTCAAGCTTCAGAAAATTTGGTTAAAAGTTGTTGTTTCCTACGAGACTATGGCTTCCTTCTGATGAGAGTTGATGGCCGTAGACATTTACCAGCTTGTTTCAGGCACTCTGGTCAACTGTGTGGTTTGCATTTGGAAGCTGGTTGTTAGAATGTTCTACCCTGGGAGAAGTTGAGTACTTTTCCCACTTGTTAACATGCTTTTAGTGTCAGATGACATTAATCACAGAACGCGGCCCAGAAGGGACTGCAGATGTGCCTGTGTCCTCACTCTTGCTGACCTCATGTGCATTTGGGATCAGTTGGATGGTGTCACCACCCACTAATTTGGCCTGGTGAGCCTCAGCATGGCTGTCATTGCCCCCTCCCCTGTCCTCACCGCCACATCAGCTGCCTACAGGTCCCGAATGCTCACCTTCCCCACCATTTCCAATCCCATCCCTTTCTCTCCAACCCCACTGCCTGGTCCTCGCAGTCTTGCTGGGGCCATGATGAGAGTACCCTAACTTACCTTTCCATCGCCTCATGTCCTCTCTGTGTTATCACGTGGTGCTCAAAACTCTGCTGTGGATGCCTTCCAAGACTGGGAAACTCCTTAGCACAGTCTCCTCAGACCTCCAGGATATGATCTTAGACTGTTCTTCAGGCTTGCTTTTGTGGCCACTTTCCACCACATGTCTTATGGTCCTCTCTCTGCTCCAAGCACCTTCATGACTCTAGGCACTGCTTCATGTTGTGGCCTCTGCCTAGATGGACTTCAGCTCCCTCTTCGTGGACCTGATTCCATAAGACCCAACTCAGACATTGCCTCCTCCCGGAGCTCTCCTGGTTCTCGAAATCAGAAACAGCCTGCGCCCCCCTGCACTGTCCATTGTGAGTAACCTGGTAGGCAACATACGTACAGATAATACAGCAGGCAGTATCTTAACTGATAATGTGGTTGGCTATTTATTAACTGACTTACTCAATAGATATTTGACAAACACTGCTAAATAGAAGTTACTTTGTATTTGCTTAATGGATTTCTGGGTATTTAAACACACACATCCCTAGACGGGAAGACGAAATTAAAGATGGATAGAGCTATGACAAAATACACACAGTGCCATAAATCATCATATAGGATCAAGTGAGTTAGCAAGAACCAACCAGGAATAAAATGGTGTTGACCAAGTTGAACCTTACCAATAACCAATTGTTTAAAACTGGTCCTAATGGACGTGGGTCTAGCTGATCATTCTACTCACTGAATGCCAACCATGTGTTTAAAAATTTTTAGGATAAATATTTGTAACCCATGCTAGCTTTAAATTTCTTATTTAATTTCAGTAGAAAGAATATAGAATTATTTAGGCTAGACTTTAACATGACTATTCCAAGAGAGAAACTATGTATCACCATATACAGTTTAAAAGCTCATCAAAGTAATTTGTGTTATCATGGACATATTTCAGCAGGGAGCAAAGCTTGGAGGAGTAGACTTTTCATAAAGTCTTCATTGGCTCTTGGAGTTTTTTGGTTTTTTTTTTAAGATTTTATTTATTTATTTGACAGAGAGAGATCACAAGTAGGCAGAGAGGCCAGCAGAGAGAGGAAGGGAAGCAGGCTCCCCGCTGAGCAGAGAGCCCGATGCGGGGCTCGATCCCAGGACCCTGAGATCATGACCTGAGCCGAAGACAGAGGCTTAACCCACTGAGTCACCCAGGCACCCCTGGCTCTTGGAGTTTTGATCATGATATCTAACATCTCATGTTCAGCCCTGTACAGAGACGTGCACACGCACAAACACATGCACACATACAAACACACACAGGCACGCACAAGGATCTTTCTAAACAGAAAGCTAGTACATCATTATCATACCCATTTACAGACAAGGAGGAAATGATGCCAAATTTAAGAAACTTTCCCAAGGCCATCCCACCATCGAGTGGAAGGATTTATCCCGTATCTGTGGACTCCAAACCCCATGTTCTATCCATTGTGCCAATCACTTTCTCACACAACACCACAGAACTACAAACCTATGGAAATTAACCTTGTGGTTTATTGATTTGACTTGCGATTTCATGGCAAGAGTATTATTTTTCCTCTCTGTGGTTTTGTTTGCTTTGAAGCGTTCTGTCCTCTGGCAGAAGACCCATCCAGCCCTGGGGTCCCGCTGACAGTGCCAACTCTGCCTTCCCGCATCTCGGCAGCAGCAGATGCTGCCCATTAATCTCGCTCAGTGTCCCAGCTCTGAGAGCGAGGTCATTCCAGCATTACCCCTCTCCTTCTCTTGTTTTTCATTGAGATGTACCAGAGACTCCATATCTTTGGATATCAGCACGCCTGGCTCGTTGAAACCCCGGAATCCCACCAGGACCAGTGATAAGTTAAAATCAAGCTATAGCTCTGGAGAGTGGGGGTTCCATATGCTGCTTCCCTGGGTCATTACTGCCAACCAATCTAGTAGAGGGAGAAAATGAATGTGTAAACTTGAGTTGTGTGTGAAAGCCTACAGTGTTCTGAAAGACCCTTTCTGGAAGATGCTGAATCTCTTTTCAGTGAGATGATACAATGCAAGGATGACAGTGCTGGTAACCGGCTTTCTGTCGTCTAGGCAGAACCAGGATAACACCTTGAAGCTTTGACTTAATGATACAAAAACATAACTAGTTGAAAAGTCAAATCATTTTTTCCCAAGAACAGTGCTATATGGTAGAAATGGCAAGTAGATTGGCAATTAGAAGATGTGGGTCCCAAGCCTTTGACCTCATGTCATGAAGGGGCTGCTGAGACCCTAGGGCTGGACCCTCTAGCAAACCACTTACCTTCCTTGAAGGAACTCAATCAGTTGTGGGAACCAGGTGTTCGCCTTATGTCTCTCACATCAGTAGTGCCGCCACTCAGGGATGCCAGACTTCCAGATTGGTTGACAAATGTCCATGGCTGGGATTTTTCCAGCAGGTGACATTGACTGGCTGCCTCAGAGCCACAGCCCAGCAGTCACTGTGTAGAGTGCCCCCACTCAGCATCCACGGGCAGCTCTCTGGCTCTCCCTTGCCAATTGTGACTTTATTCAGCATTTCTGAAGGAGGTAGTTTCCATCCTAGTATAACCTTTCTAGCTTTTCCTCCCCTCTCTTCCTCCGACTCAACCCCCTCCCACTCTGACTTCTAACCCCCACCCCATTTCCAAAACACTGAGAACTCTGAATGGAGAGGATATAGTAAGAATGTTAGTACATTTCTGTATCAAGCCCTTGCCATGTTTGGAAATGTGTTTATGATCATAATTCCAATAAATCTTTGATCCTCACTGCCCCAGTTTTTAAGGAGCATGAATAATAAGGAACTATTTGGATTAAATGTTTTTTTTTTTTAAGATTTTATTTATTTATTTGACAGAGACAGATCCCAAGTAGGCAGAGAGGCAGGCAGAGAGAGAGAGAGGAGGAAGCAGGCTCCCTGCTGAGCAGAGAGCCCGATGCGGGACTTGATCCCAGGACCCTGAGATCATGACCTGAGCCGAAGGCAGCGGCTTAACCCACTGAGCCACCCAGGCGCCCAGGATTAAATGTTTTTAATTACTTAGTTCATTTCACATCATATTGTATCAATTCACATGATCATCCCATGCATTATTCAGACCAAAATAATGTTGAAACAGAGCCCATAATTTTTTTGACCTGCCATGCCACTAAAAAGAAAGATGTGCCAACTTTTCTAATTTCTTCTTTTGCATCTTTTGGAATAAAAGTAGTTTTACCTCCATGTTGGAATTTGCCTGTATTACTCAGTATCTTGTGCATTTAAAAACTTTCTCACTTCTTTTATCTTTTATTGTTTCCCTTTAGGGATACCTTTTCTCGTTTACTTTTGGGAAGTCATAGGAGAGATACTGAACAGTTATAATGTCTTCAGGGTTAATTATAAATAGCGTATGTTTTTACATGTATTGCATTTATGTGCTTTAGGTAATTATGCATTTGAGTTCTTTGCCAGTTTTATGGCCAAACTATTTCACTTGGCTGATCACTACATGTATTTTAAGCCTATTCCTTGAAACATGAAAAGAATGTACTATAAATCCAATTAACATAATTTATCTGCCTAAAGAGAATGCTTGCTTTTATTTTTTCTCTCTTTTAATGACAAAAAATAGTTGTAGGATACAGAGTAACTAAATATGTTTTTAAAGCTTTCCAAATCCCAATTTTATTGTTGTTCTCCTTTAAAAGCAAAATGGGGGCACCTGGGTGGCTCAACTGATTGAGCATCCAACTCTTCATTTGGGCTCAGGTCATGATTTCAGGATCCTGGGATCAAGCCCCACATGGGGCTCTGTGCTCAGTGGGAAGTGTCTACTTAAGGATTCTCTCTCTTCCTCTTCCTCTGCCCCTCCCCCACTTTCTCTCTCTCTCTCTCTCTCAAATAAATAAATCTTAAATAAACAAATAAAAGCAATGCATAGTTTTTTATGGAAATTTTAAGAAAACTATAAAGAAGAAAGGACAAGACAAGGTGCCTGGGTGACTCAGTCATTAAGTGACTGCCTTCAGCTCAGGTCATAATCCCAGGGTCCTGGAATCAAGTTCCGTGTTGGGCTCCCTGCTCAGCGGGAAGTCTGCTTCTCCCTCTCCCTCTTGCTCTGCCTACTTGTGCTCTCTCTCTCTCTGTGTCAAATAAATAAATATTTTTTTAAAAAAAAGAAAGGAAAGTCACCCACAAACCCACTATCAATTTTCAGTATATTTCAGTACATCCAATGTTTTAATGCATTAAAAGCATTATATATTTTTTCATACAATGTTTTCCCACTTCGTATTGTAGCACAAATGTTTCCTATGGCTTTGTCTTGAACACTGCCATGAATAATTCTTTGGATTTATCTCCATTGTTCTCTCTAGATAGATTTCAAGAGATGGATTCACTGGTTCAAAGAGTATAAGGTCCTTAAGTTTCTTCAGGTAAATTGACAACTTGCTTTCCAAAAAAGTTGTACCAGTTCACACTCACCACGAGCAGCCTGCAGAATGCTTATTACAACCCACCAGCACTACAGTGAGCAGTAGTCAGTTTTTATTTTTAATCCTTGCCAGTTTGATGGGTGAAAAAAGACTATCTTATTGTTCCATTTAAAACTAGATATGTCTTCCTATGTTTACTGGCCATGTGAAAATTTCTTTAGTGAATTGTTCGTATCATGTGCCTCTTTTTTTCACTAGGGTGTTAAGGTCTCTTATTGACTTGTATGCACTCTATGTATGACTTTGTCTGCCTTGTTCTTCTTTAGAAATGTGTTGGCAGTTGTTAGGCTTTGTGCTTCCATAATCCTTACCTTGTCTGTTGAAAATGTGGACATTTTATACAATCAACTTCATGAAAACCTGTAATTTCGTTTGGAATTGCATGGGATCCATTTACCAATATTAAGAGAACTGACCTCTTGGCAATATTAGGTTTTCTTATTTGTTAATATGGATTATGTTTCCATTTATTGGGATCTTCCTTTATAATTTTTAGTGAAGTTTCAAAAAGCGCTCCATAAAGTCTTGTACATCTTTTAGCTGTATATACTTATTTTGTTATGGCCATAGCATCTTTTAACGTTATATTTTCTTGGGGGGCCTGGGTGGTGCATCTGGCCCACCACCCAACTCTTGATTTTGCCTCAGGTCATGATCTCAAGTTGTGATCTCAGGGTCATGAGACTGAGCCCAAGTCAGGCTTCACGCTTGGCTTGCAGTCTGCTCAATGCTGTCTTTCCTTCTACCTCTACCCATCCCTGCTTGTTCTCTCTCTCTCTCTCTCTAAAATAAGTAAAAATAAATCTTAAAAAAATAAAGTGAGGGGCGCCTGGGTGGCCCAGTGGGTTAAGCCGCTGCCTTCGGCTCAGGTCATGATCTCGGGGTCCTGAGATCGAGCCCCACATCGGGATCTCTGCTCAGCATGGAGCCTCCTTCCTCCTGTCTCTGCCTGCTCTCTCTGCCTACTTGTGATCTCTATCTGTCAAATAAATAAATAAAATATTTTTTAAGAAAAATAAAGTGAGACATCTGGATGGCTCAGTCAGCTAAGTGTCTGCCTTCAGTTCAGGTCATGATCTCAGTGTCCTGGGATCAAGCCCCAAACCAGGCTCCCTGCTTCTCCCTCTCTCTCTCCTTCTGCCCCTCCCCTGACTTGTTCTTTCTCTCACTTTCTCTCAAATAAATAAAATCTTTTAAAAATAGTTATATTTTCTTTTTATTGCAAAAATATAGAAGATACACTTGAATACATAGAGGTGTGTGTATGTATATATACGTGGGTGTGTGTATATGTTTATATGTACACACACACAAGCTGTTGCCTTTTGTATATTGCTCCTATGTCCAGAAACATTTTCAGCTATCTTTATTTCAGTGATTTGTCTGTAGATTATTCTAGAGTTTTCTGTGGAGAAATCATGTCTACCCTCTTTAATGTCCATGTGTTTCTTTTTTTTTTTTAAAGATTTTATTTATTTATTTGACAGAGAGAGATCACAAGCAGGCAGAGAGGCAGGCAGAGAGAGGAGGAAGCAGGCTCCCTGCT
>NC_081564.1:34604050-34694244 GCF_022355385.1 Mustela nigripes | reverse complement strand
TTTAGTTATTTGACAGAGAGAGATCACAAGCAGGCAGAGAGGCAGGCAGAGAGAGGAGGAAGCAGGCTCCCTGCTGAGCAGAGAGCCCGATGCGGGACTCGATCTCAGGACCCCGAGATCATGATCTGAGCCGAAGGCAGTGGCTTAACCCACTGAGCCACCCAGGTGCCCCATGTGTTTCTTTTTAATCCTTATACATCTAATCTGTTTCTTCTTGTTTATGAAACTCACTAGAACATTCAGTCTAACATTGAATAAAACTTAGGTTAGTAAACATCTTTGTCTTGGCCCTGATTTTAAGAGAAAATTCTTTTAATGATTAATAATTAGTTGGGATAAAGTTGAGGATAGTCCCTTCCATCCCTGGCTTATTGATACTATTTACCATGGATAGATATTGAATTTGATAGAATGCTCTTTCAACATCTATTGTTATGTAAAATAGTTTCTTGATTTCGTTAATATATTAGCATCATGAGTTCATTAATATATTTAATCTTCTAATACTGAACCAACATTTTATTCCTGGAATAAAGCTAACTTGGTCATGATACATACTAAACATTGCTGAATACTATTCACCAATGATTTTTGCATCTGTGTTCACAAGTGGGACTCGTCCCTTAATTATCCTTCTATTTCCCTTTTTTATATTTTAGAATAAAAAGTATATGTACTTTTTTAAATGAATGGGCTAGCACTCTGTTTTGTTTTGTTTTTTTTTTGTAAGATTTCAAATTATCTTTGGTAGTAGCCTGTGGAACTGACTAAATCTGGCAGTTTCCTCATGGGAAAATTTTTAATTACTAAATTCTCAATAGTTATAGCTAATATTTTCAGAGGAATTTGTGCATTTTTTCTAACTTTGTTATGTAGAGGCATACGTGTGTTAATATTTTATTATCTGTCTAATTTGTCTGCACTCATGTTCCTTTTTTTTTTCATTATTAATGTTGTTTATTTGCACCTTCTGTCTTTCTTGTTTCTTGAATATTCTTGCCAAAAGTTTGTTAGTTTTATTATTCACCTTTTCAGAGAAATAACTTTTGGCTCTGTTGATCTTGAATATTGCATTTTTAAAGACTCCTTCTCTTCCCACTCTTTATTATTTTCCTTCTACTTTCTCTGTTTCTTTTCTTTTTTTTTTTTTTTTTGATTCCTAAATGGGATGCTAAACACATTAATTTTTTTTTCTAGTGTAAGCAATTATTTTAAGGCTCTTTATTTTTTCTCTAAGAGCTGAGTACTATTATCATTGACTTTTGAGTGTTTAATTTTGTAATTTTCATCACCCTTTTTTCTTTGACTCATAAGTTATTTAGAGCATGTGAGTGTGTGTTTTATTTATCAATGCATAGGAAATTTTTTTGTTGCCTTATTCCTAACTTAATTGCACTATGAGCAGAGGAAATTCATCGACATTTGTGGACACCATTTAGAGCTTTACACATGGTCAACTTTCTCAACAATTTTGTGTATTTTAACAACAGTATTGAGTGCAGTGTTCTCTATAGTCTTTGGGTCAAGTTTTTTAAAAATTTTGTTGTTCACGATTTGTGTATACTTTTTTTTTTAAGATTTTATTTATTTATTTATTTATTTGACAGAAAGAGATCACAAGTAGGCAGAGAGGCAGGCAGAGAGGGAGGGGAAACAGGCTCCCCACTGAGCAGAGACCCCGCTGCGGGACTCGATCCCAGGAACCTGAGATCATGACCCAAGCCGAAGGCAGCCCAGTTTGTGTATACTTAACTAGCTTTTTCTCTATTTCATCCAACAGTTACTGAAAGAGATGTGTTAAAAGAGGTCATATATTTTGTTTAGAAGAGGTCATATATTTTGCAGCTGGGTTATCAGGAAAAAACAAGTGTAGGATTGTCATCTCTTCCAAGTGAATTGAACATTACATCATTAGTCTGTAATGCTATTGTCTTCCATAATACTTTTGTCTTATAGTTTATTTTGCCTAATTTAAATATAATTATGCCAGTTTCCTTCTAATTAGTATTTTCCTGTGTATATTTTCAACCTCTCTATTTTAGTTGTCACTCTTATAGATTACATATAGCTGAATTTTATTCCTTCAATTAAATCTTAAACTTTTACCTTTAAACTCTAGTAATTTGCCACTTAGTAAAGCTCTAATTTGTGAATACTGGTATATATGTGAATTAATTCATTGCTATCACCTTATTTTGTGAGTTATGTTTGTTCCACTTTTTCTTCTTCCCTCCGTCACCCCTTTTCTGCCTATTTTTAATTAATTGTATTTTTATGTATCATTTCATTTTTCCCTCTACTAATTTGAAAATTGTATGCTCTCTTTGGTTTCATCAGTCACTATCAAAATTTTAGCGTGCATATTTAAGTTTTAAAATCTAGGATTAATTTAATCGCTTAACCTTATCCTCATAGATCTCTTTCTTCCCCTCTAAATATCTCATGACAAGGAAATTCCTGACAACCAGGATTGCCTGGGATTTGTAGCATCTACAAGGTAGTGTTTTTTAAATTTTCTCATTCACGCATTGGCATGAATTTCTCATTCACGCCTTGGCCCTAGGATTAAAAGGTAAATAAATCTTGATTTCTGTTCTTAAGACAATCCCTTTTTGTTTTCTTCTCTGTGAATACCTAGGAACTTACCCAAAGCTGTAGAACTTTCTTATATCCTAAAATCATGTTTTCAACCTGGTCGTCACGTAGTTCCAATAGTTGTAGGGTTGCAACATGGCACGTAACCATGTCGGCCATGCCTCCCTTGCAACCTGGGCCCCTCCTGTCCTTTGCTGTTAGTTACTGATGACAGTTGTCACACTTGGCTACCATCATCCATTTCTTCCTTCCATTATTGGAGATGCTTTCTGCCAGAGCCAGCCACTGCATTCCTCTCATCTGAGAGCAGACCCCTGATCTCTTTTCCCTCTGGTTTTGCTCCTTGCCTTTCCACATAGGACATACATGTGAAATGGAGGGAACACCCTAATTTTTCCTTTATCACATGGATCTCTCCAATCTCGACCATTTGTGTGAGCGCCTTGCCAGCTCAGTTTTCCTCTCTGGTTGCAAGGCTTTTGAAAAATGGGATTATATGTTCCACTTCATGTGCTCAGTCCCCTCTTCTCTTATGCCTCCCGAGGCTCATCATTCTTCTTCCTCTTTCTGCACCCTGCCCCACAGCCTGGACTGCAGCCAGGCCCACACTCTCCTGATGCAGCTCCCATTCCTGCACCTCTTTCTTCCGCTGCTCAGGTCCTTGTCTAAAAGCTCTCATCTTCTAATAAGGTCATTCCAGTGGAAACACCTCCCCCACTGTCAGAGGTTGGGGGGGAATCAGGAGCTACAGTAGTCACAGCTGGTGTATGTGGGTCTGTCATTCATTGTGTTTGTGGTTCAAGGCTGCCTGTATTTAAAAATGATGCAACTTGTGCTGTAAGTCTGATGAATAGAAAGGAGGAGAAAATAGAACTGGATATGTGATTTTAAATGAATGGAGAAGTGCTTTGCTGAAGAGCCCTGTATGACTTGCTTATTTTTCTCTGCCCTTCTGAAATTCCTCTGGAGGTTCTGTTCGTGTGCGGTCCCCATAATGCCTCATTTCAGGACCCAGTGCTTACATGGTGGGACAGCTAACCTGCTCCCAGTGTAGCTGTGACAATTGTCACTGGGCTAGGAGCACCAGTGTTCCTGGTAGTGGAGCTGGCTGTCATTGCTCACTGTCAGGCAGCTCCCTTTGCTGGGGAGTAAATCTTTCATGGAGTCGTTAGTGGTTTATGCCTTGTATATGGTCTTGATGTCCAATTTCCTTGTCCATATTTTTGTTTATACCTTGGCACGGGTCTCATTAATATTATTGACCTCTTAACCATTTTAAAGAGCATGGGGGAGGGGTTGCAGAGCCTGGGATCTGATCTATTTTGCACCAAATAAAAATTTTAAATTTATGTGTTTGAGTTCTAGCCACAATTACCTCATTGGTCAGATAAATTTAGGGCTTTTTTTTTAATGCCAATATTTGACATCAGTGTTCCCATAAAATAAATAAATGATTCTCCATAATTGATTTTCCAGTGCTTAACCCATGTGATTCTTTCCAGTAGTTTTCCCTCCAAAATTGTTCAAGCAGTGACCGTCATGATTCTTGGGAACTGGCAATTATGTCAAAACAATTTAATCAATGCCTGAGCTGTGCTGGCGTTGCTCTTGGAAGACCATCCTTCAGTATGACATTCCTTTAAGCGTTTGTTAAATAATTAGAACTATAAACACTTTTCCCACAAGGACCCTCAGAAGTACCGTTAGACATTTGGAGCCTGGGGGACAGAGTCTGTGGGCCACTATAGGCACCAGAACACCCCGTTAAGAAAAGTTAGAAAACTTAGAGTCAGGGTAGATAATAGTCTAGAAGTTCTCTGTCCTCAGGAGACATTCCTGCAAGAGCTTGCATACATAATTAATAGAGGAAGAACTCACTGGGCTTCTGATTGACATCAGCTGCCATCCTAGCATCACATGTTGAAGGCTTACTAGCCGAGTCTCCCCTTAATTGATGGGACACATGTGATTATTCTTCAGCCCACCGTGGTCGTGGAAAGCATCTTTCTTCTGCAGGCTGCAACTGGCAAAAGCTGTAAGAAAGTGACTGCATAAAAAATGAGCAGTAGATTTTAAAATGGTGATTAAATGGATAATAAAAATCAAAGCATCCCTTTTCAGATACATCCAGTTGATTTATGAGGAGGTTAGTAATAAGACCATAATGGATCCAGGAGTCTCTCATGCGTTCAGACCTTTGCAGGAAAGCAAATGTGAAAGCAGGTAGGTAGAGTAGCAGCTGTGATGTTTAGGCAAGACACAGAAGGGGGCAGCCTGCCTTCAGATCTCAGGCCATCTCCCAGCATCCTCCGGCCCTGCCTTGCATGAGGACACACTCTGCTCTGGTTGTCCCATCGGGCACATCTCTCAAACCCTCCAACTGCTTATTTAGCAAAGGGGGATTAATGTCTTCCTCATAGGTCCACCGTGAGAACGGTGTTTTGTGTACACACTTCTGTGTATGCATGAATAGATTTTTTTTACCATGTTGCAGACTGGGTTCCCCCATTCCTGGGTCACTGCCGGAGCCACCTGGTCACCATCTCTAACTGAATCGGCTATTACACCACCACCAGGTTTCACCAGGTGTTGAATAATATTTCACCCACTGAAATAGTATGCCTTCCCTTGTGCTTAGCTCCAACTTGCGACGTGCTTAGGACCATCGCTTGTGAAGCATTGGGTGGTTACGACCTCCCCTCAGTGAGATTTGTTTGTCCCACTTCTCCTTATAGGCTTTTGTTCTGTAGTGAAAATCCTTCACTCAGGTGTGATCATCTCCTCCCTTTCCCTCACTGCCACAGCTGTCTTCGAAGCTGGCATCGGTCACTTGCCTCTGCTTAGTGCCCATCTCCGTCTCCCCTCTCTCTATCCATGTTCTTCTGGTTGGTTCTATGAGGACCAGCTGGACCATCTCTGTGAGGCCTACCCCCCCAGCCACCCATCAAGTCCTCATGGATCTCTTCTTTCTCAAAAAATTTGCCCCAAGTGTGGATCTGGGCTGTATAACTGTGCCTCTGTTTTCTGCTCTGTCCCATTTGCTGTTTCATGAATGTTACCACTGAGCTGTATCTCCCCAAGGACAAGGCCTTCTCTTCTTTGGTGTATCTCTGCGGTGTCCAGCACTCTGCTTAGCCCCTAGTAGGCACCGTGGTTGAACATTTAGTACAAGGAACCCTTTACAGGATTGTCTTATATGCCAACGCAGGCCATTGGTGCTGAAGTTTAACAACCGAATCATTATAATTTCATGGTTTTAAAAATTCTTAGAACCAGGTAATGGTGGGCATCTTCATGGTGACAAAACTAATCAATACTTTTATCATAACAGTCACTCAACATGACTTGGGAGTCAGCCATGGGCCAGGCCCTGGTCCCAGCATTTCCTTACTTAGAGCTCCCCACACTTTCCTCACTAAAGACATGGGGAATCCAAGGCCTAGTGAGTTCCATCTCGTACCTGTGTCACAGAACTCATGAGAGGTGTGGAATTTGAACCCAGGAGAGCAGACCCTAGGGGGCCGGTCACCTTCTGGCTACAGCAAAGAAGTAAAGTCTTCTTCACCATCTCCCCCATATTCTGGGCCTATAAAACCTGAAGGGGTGGAGAAAATGAGACAACTGGAAAAGGAATTCTGTGTACACCAGATCTCCAGAGTGCTTGGCAACCTTCTTTCAATTGCAAATGGTAGGTTAGTCATGATTTCCTAAAATATAAACAAGTAGCAGAAATGTTGGAAATTAAGTTTATTAACTGCACAACGATAGAGTATTGATGTAAGAACTTTTATCTTGCAAACTGGTCTTCCTTTATTTGTCTGTATATATACTTTCCCTTTATTTGAAAGTGTTGAAAATCAGACTTGAGTGTAGACTTGCTCTGGTCAACACTGAAAGGCTAAAGAGAGGGAGGTGGGCTTGTCCTTTGGCGCTGGCCACCCATGGGTCCCTGACCACCCAAAACACTATAATGCTTTATTCCAATAAGGGCAGTATTGTGATCAAGTAAAAGAACAGTGGAAAGGAAACTGAAATTATTTGTCAATGTTCAGTATGTAGAAATAAACATATTTCAAAAGTCAAACTTCCAATGACACAAACTTTCAGAGTCTAATTAAAATCCTCAAGTGGAAACACAAAGCCTTAATTGATCGAGATTTGTAAAAGTTTGTTGTTTTGTGTATCTGTGTGCACTTGTGTTTTTGTGTGTTTAAAGTTCTCTTGGCATGGTGAACTGGAAAGTATGCCGGTGATTATCACAAGTGTGTGGCTAGAAGAGCTACAGCTTTTTAAATATTTTCTGTTTATAGCACAGTAATTGCTTTGAAAGTATTCAGATAACAGTGGTTCAAATGGAAAAGCCAGTATACCTTGTGTGCTTATAACTTCACGTGAATAGGAAGAAAAGTAGGATATGAAAAGAAAAAAAAAACTATGGAGAAACGTGAAGATGTCTGCAGGTGGGATATTGGTCTCTCGATATAGGACGTCTCATTTTTGGCATTCTGACTAGGTTGGATGCACTATTTCCTCAGGTCTTTTTTTGGCCAACCTTCTACAGCTCCACACCCCCTGTGCAATTTGAGAAACCACCAAAATCAGTGGCCCATGGATCTAATGAAAAAGAAGGGCCTAGAGTCTTCGGAAAGATAATATTTATGTAGCAGCACCCACAGCTTCCTAAAAATGTTTATTTGGGGAGCCATGCAAAACCAAACCCACTCACTGTCTCCTGGGCTGAACTTTTGCCATATTTTACAGCAGCTAATTTCACGTGACTGTACAGGCCTAACGAAGGACGTTGGAAGATAAGAAGAAAAGAGCTGAAATGTACATCTTTGGGTGTCCTTGCAGAGCTGATAAACTGCTCTGCTTCCCCCAGCTTATGCAAAACAGAAAGCGAAGAGGCCTATTGCCAAAAACTAAATTATACATAAAGTCATTAAACCTCAGCCTTCACTTCTGACTGAGGGATTGCCGCAGTCATCAGTGAGAGCTGAGGCAAAATGAAAAAATAAATAAATGAAAAACCTGATCACATTATCCATTTCAGTGGAAATGTAATGGCTTGTAAGTTCATTTGAAGTTCTTGGGTATGTGAAAGAAGCTGCTGAAAATAAGGAAGGGCCCATGGTGTCCTGGGGCACTCTGAGTACATCCCGTGAACATGACAGAAGAAGGACGTTAGGACAAGGCTCGCCATCCGTGCTGCTGCTCAGATCTGCCTATCCTTAGCAGACCCCAGCTCTCCCATCTGTGGAGGTATTCGCTCTTTTTCTTTGGTTCTCTGCCCAGAGATGTATTTGTGTGGATGACATATACTGTTGCCTCATCTTTCAAAGGGTTTTTGCAATTGCCTTCTTTGCAAACACAAACTCTTTAAGAAGGTTGTGCAATCGCCTTTTTCAAGGATCCTAGATCCTGGAAAATGTTCCCATTTGTCAAGGATGATCTAAATGGGAGCATTTTGCAAGGACAGCCGTGCAGTAATGACCTCTCTTGGGTCATCTTCCACCAGGAGGAATATGAAATGGAAAAGTCGGCACGTGCAAGACTTCGTAGCTTGAGGCTGGACATGGCCGGTGGAGCTGGAGAAGGCAGGAAGACCCTTTTCTGACCCTTAATTAACTGGTGGGAACCTGTAGATCGCTGCTGGCTCTCCGGCATCTCCATATAGTTCTTAATTAATTCTAGCTGCCGGAGTTGCCACTGTATATCATGACAAAATAAGCCCTACCTGAGGAGCGGGTTAATAGCCATGGCAAGCCAACAGCCACTCTGCCTTTCACTGGACGCTGTTTGTGATAGCTGTGGCAGGGGGCTGTGTCTGCCGCTGTGAGTAGGCCTGTTTTAATCAGCATGGCCCAGATTGCAGCATGGAGAAAGGAGGTCTCCCTACTTGCCTGAACTGTGGCTTGACTCAGAAGTCAGTCATAACAACCCTCCTTCTCCCCCCCCCCCAAAAAAAATATTAAGACCACGAATGTTTGCTATGGAAAAGATGTGCAGAGAAGCAGAAATTGCATGGGCCTCTCCAGCACTGAATGTCAGCCTGCAGAGGGAGAGCCGTGTCGCCAGAGCAGGTGTTCGCCGTTTCCTGCACACAGGGGACTTCTCTTCCCGAAACATCCCACTTGCTTTACTCGCACCTGGTGGGCCCCAGCATAAATACTGGCATTCCCCACTGCACAGGGCACCGGAGGCAGGACAGAGCCTCAGAAAGAGAATATCCCTGTTTCAGATTCGTACAGTAGCGTTCTGGCTTGTACATCAGAGTCACTTCCGTTTAATCTCTGTGTGTCCGTATCCGGAAGCAGTTCGTGTCTAAGTGTGCTGAGTGTGCTAGAACGCTGGGGCGAACAAGGACCCCCGGCTAGAACCTCACTGTGTCCCCCAGAATCGGAACATGGAAAGACCCTGACAACAGCTTAGTTATTGTGCCTTTACCTTGGACCTATGTTCATGTTGCTTTCCTTTCTCCCTGCTTACCTGAGCTTCTTAACTTCTCCTGTTCCTTTCTCAGCCTTTGCTGTCATTCACTCATACAACCTTGGGCTCTGGCACATCCTGGCAGATCCACAAAGCTTGCCTTCGTCCTCCTGTCTGCCCCTGGAACTGCTCTGTCCTCCTCGCATGCAGCAGGGATTACCTTGGTGGCAGCCAAATCAGGGAGCATGGGCCCTCCCAGAAGGTCAGCGTGGCCACTAGCCACTTGTGCCATTGGGTACTCTCAGCATGGCTGGGGTGACTAGGAATGGGCAGCAGGGCTGGAACCCCTTTGGGGGAGTTTAGGGAGCTTTCCTGGGCCATAAGTGCAGTCACTAATGTATCAAAGAACATCGATAGGATTAGAGATAATAATATGTACGAGATGTTATGGGTAAAGCACTGTAATCATATTTGGGACACAGCACATATGCTGCATTTGTTATCTTGTGCTATTATCAATGTCATTTAGTCTCTTCTTACTATTTTCTGTTGCTCTTATTAATACTAGTGAGTTGATAGTTTTTGTGATTTCACTAGGAGAATTATTTTTTTTTAAGATTTTATTTATTTATTTGACAGACAGAGATCACAAGTAGGCAGAGAGGCAGAGAGAGAGACAGAGGAGGAAGCAGGCTCCCTGCTGAGCAGAGAGCCCGACTCCAGGCTCCATCCCAGGACCCTGAGATCATGACCTGAGCCGAAGGCAGAGGCTTTAACCCACTGAGCCACCCAGGTGCCCCCACTAGGAGAATTCTTATGTAATCAAAATCCTTTGAGCAAGTTTTTTCCTTATAACTCTTCTTGGCAAAAATTCAGATTCCCTTTCAGGAATTTTCTTTGCTGAAACAACAGTCTCTGAATATTGTGTGAAAGTTCATTGTGTCTTATGACAGAGCTACTAACGGGGGTCCACCAAGGGCTTTAGGTCTTTGTTGTTTGCATTTCAAAACTGACCCTCAAATTTACTTTCAACTCTCTTGCCTTCTCTAAAATATTGGAAGGCAGTCCTTCTAATGGCATGAAACATCTTATTTCCAGTTCAATCCCAAACCTTGTAGGCCTAAATAAAAAAATTGAACCCTGTGCCCCCCAAGGTTTTAATCTAATATGTGGCTTCTTGAATTAAGGCCAACTCTTCATTTTTTTAAGGCATCAGCAGATTCCAAATACAACTTTTGGCTGCTTCCTTTTAGCATCTGACCTTGATTCACTTAAACTAATTGTTGTCCTTTCAGCAGATTGTGATTCTTAAAAGCAACAACAACAAAAACTCTACTAAAGAACGTTAGAGGGATTTTCAGAATTCTGAGTACAGTGCCCTCCGTGTGAACTGTGCCTCTTCAGGGTTACTCTTCCAATCAGAATGGTAATTTGTTTAAAACTAGGCATGAGCGTGTAATTTTTTTTAAACTTTTTTTTTAGGAACCTGGCCTCAAAAATATTTAATCAAATTTAGGATGTAGGAATCTTCCAGTTTGTCACTGTCACCTGCTGATTCTTTAATACCTATGGAACTGCTTCTACGTGGCAGGTAGATGCTCATTGCGGAGGATGTATAGAGGCTCTGTCCCCTCCCCCGCTCCTGGGGACTCATGGTCAAGTTAGAGACCGCCACCCATGCTCCCGTGCCCTGGGCATTTCTGTGAAACTTCTCCGAGTTATATACATTATACTGATAACATGACAGCTGTGTGGCACTTTTTAGGTACAGCCCCCTTACATGTACTTTTAACTGAAATCCATTGGTTTTAATATTAAAAAACCATCCCATTAAGTAATTTAAATTGTTACAATTCAGTAACTAACCTATAATCACATAAGGAGTCAGTCAGAGCTGGAATTTCAACCACAGTCTTCTAGTCCAAGATCCCATGTTCTCTCCTCTTCTGTACCCTGTCTTGTGAGCCAAGATTGATGGTGAGTTTAGAGTCCTCCCCAAGCATGAGATGGTATAAGGTGACTTTCTAGGAGGTCCACTGAACTACAGGGTGGGAAAGTTATTCACTACCTGTCCAGTTAGTTCTTTAGCCCTGATTCATCAGTGAGCTTTGATTTGGGGCTACAGCATCTTCTGCCTCTCTCTCACCCAACAAAGACTCAGAAGACACCCACGTGGTAGGGCGTGGCTGAAATTAACACCACTTGTTTTGTTTTCACTCCACTTCTTCTATCATCTTTACCTGCAGCAAGTGTCTTGGCTTTCCATGTATTGTAATGATAAGAAAGTTCATTTCCAAATAAATGTGTTTAAATATATAAGTTAAATTTAAATCCTTAAATAAATTAGAGGAAAGAGGTAAGGGGCCAGGGAAATAGTGACACTGGTACACAGTGATACAGATTGTGGCTCTTTCCTTCCGCAGCACCACTTGCCTTCCAGATTCTTGTTTCATCTTCCCCTTCACCCACTTGAAACTTCCCAATCCCAGAGCATCTTAATGAGACGCTAACAGTTAGTAGGAAGTACATTCTGGTGAACAAAGCGTTCCACCCGAGGTCTGTGGTAAGATGATTTTAACCAATAATGTTCATTCTGTTTTGATAGTTGAAGTAGCTCTCTGAAGATTCCCCATGGAGGCTGTGAGTGTCTCTGTCTCTTGGGGCGGGGAATGAGGGGTGTGGTTAGCAACTTGTAGAAATTTCTACCATGCCATTATTTCTATTCTGTGCCTGGTACAGGCTCATTGTTTTGACTTTGTTTGGAATCTCCTTCTCATGCCCATAGACTAGGGCTGGAAGCCAAAACTTGCCTCACGAGTAGTCTTTGGACCTCTTAAGTGATAGTGTCCCCAGTCTTCAATAAGATGATGTTTGGTAAAACATTGGTCAATAAAGAAAAATATCTAGGACTCTAATTTCATAATGGGTTATAATTTTCAATAAAATATTTTCTTTTAAGAGTAGAAATTGAACTTTTGACAGCGTAAATTGAAATGCAATTATTCTTCACTGAACTATTTGAAAAGGCATTTCTAACCTCGATTTCCAAATTTCTAAGGTAATTCTCCCTTTTAAATTTTTTTATCTTTAATCGCCATGACTTAGGTACTGAAGGAAGAGCCTGGGAATTGTGCTGATAGATTTTATAAATTAATAGATGTCAAAAAGAGAACCACAAACCTCTCATTAAAATTTCCTTTACTGCTACGCTTATTCATTTCCAAGCCTGTCATGTCTAAAAATGTATCCTTAGATTTTTCAGTCACATTTGATGGAGTCAATGTGCTGTGATTTCTGAGGTGAGGACATTTTTAAACTCCCAGCTCTCCAAGAAACACCCTGGAAAGGATGTGTGACTTTTCAAGAGAGGGGCAAGAACAAAACAACAGTCACCCCATTTGTATGTACTTTATAGAATCAGCGGAGGGAAAATATAGACCTACTAGAGGGGAAAAAAATGGAAAGGATTATTGTCAGTGTGACAGTCACAAAAATGGCAGCAAAGTCACTTAGGAATTTATTGCCATCAAAGCCTGAAGCTTTACAATTAGAACCTGAGCAGTAGTCACTAGCACCTGGATCGAGCCCTTCCTGTGGAATAGGTGTGTTGCACGTGTGGAGTCTCTCAGTTGTCATGTTGTCAGTAGGGAGTCCGGGCTGGGTATTCAAATAGGAGAGTGCCATGTGCCCAAGTGTGTTTTTAAAAAACTCACTCTGGAAGAAGTGAATTAGCTGGTGGGTAGTAAAGGGCGCAGACAGGAACCTACTGCTACCATAATGCAGGCAAAAATAAGTGGAAGTCAGCTTTTCTGTCCCAGAAAGAAAGGAGAAGCTAGATTTGTACAGAAGGATCTATTTGTTCTCCAGATGTTTTAAAGATTCCTTTTTCCTAGAAGGGACTCTTGTTCATCTCAGAAGATCTGGACACCTTTATCCCAGGTTACCTGACAAATCACTCTTTCAAGGCAGGTGCAGAGGTAGAGGAAATTACAATTCTGGAGAAGTATTAACATCTCAAACCCTGGCAAGATCTGCATCAGAGAGGAAATGAAAATTGCTCTCTCTGAACCGTGGGTGGCAATCCTGGAGGAAGGACCCAAAGCCAGAGTGATTTAGAGAAACCACAAAGCAATTGAATCAGATGCTTTCACCTGCTTTAAAATAAGGCAGTCGTCTCATTGGGGCTATCTGTGGCAGGGCACTCACTGGCATCGCTATTTTGATACCCTGTCCAATGACTATGGCCTCCCTGAACTTGCCAGGGTAATGTAATGAGGACAGGGCCAGGTCCCGGTTCCAGAATTTTTGCATAATTGATTGATTTCATGATGTCCCCCATGATCAAGAGGTAGGCAGTGCCTACCTCAAAGAAGTAAACTTTGACCAAGTTTTATCTATTTTTATCTATTTATCTATTTTTCTTTCCCTTCCCCTATGTTCCTCTGTTCTGTTTGTTAAATTCCACATATAAGGGAAATCATATGGTATTTGTCTTTTTCTGACTTATTTCACTTAGCATAACTCCAGTTCCTTCTGTGTGGTTACAAACGGCAAGACTTCATTCTTTGTGGTGGCTCAGTAATATTCCATTGTTCATTCATACCCTATCTTGTTTATCCATTCATCTGTCGATGGACATCAGGACTCTTTCCATTATTTGGCTATTGTTGGACATTGCTACTATAAACATTGTGGTACGTGTACCCCTCCAAATCGGTACTTTTGTATCCTTTGGATAAGTACCTAGTAGTGCAATGGCTTGGTCGCAGGGTCATTCTGTTTTTAACTTTTTGAGGAATCTCCATACTACTTTCCAGAATGGATGTGCCCGTTTGCATTCTCACCAACGGTACA
Source organism: Mustela nigripes (assembly GCF_022355385.1). NCBI lineage: Eukaryota > Metazoa > Chordata > Mammalia > Carnivora > Mustelidae > Mustela > Mustela nigripes. Next base: position 34,680,366 of record NC_081564.1, on the reverse strand, counting down.
AAAGAGCTCCCCTTTCTCCCCATCCTCATTAACATCTGTTTTCTGAGTTGTTCATTTTAGCCATTCCGACAGTTGTGGGGTGGTATCTCATTGTGGTTTTGATTTGTATTTCCCTGATGATGAGTGACATTGAGCATATTTTCATGTGTCTCTTCACTAAAATAGCCCCCACTTTTGAAACCACGTGACCTTGCATCAGTGTCTGTAATTCCATGGGATATTGGTCCCAACCATGGTGTGTTCAGCACCGGTCAGTGCTGCCCAGTTAGCATTTTTGCCCCTTTCCCTCTGTCACTCAACTGAAGAGTATTTGTCTTTCTGGCCACTGGATCAGCGGTTTTTCAGAGTTTTTTTCTGCTTCGGTACTTGAGGGATGTCACATCATTAGCATGAGCTTACGACTGCAGTGATTCTGAAGGTGGAAAGAGAGGGGACTTTGAAATTGGGCACATTTAAAGAAAAGCAGTAGATTGAAGGTCCCTCCGGAGCGCACATAGCTTCCCATCCCTGGGAACTCACTGTGCAGATGGTACAAAGCTGTGTGTAATCAAATAGGCTTACTCCACAAAAAGTGTAAACTAGAAATGCTTGATGACTTATGACCCACGGCCAAGGTGACTTCAGAATGCTGTGTGCACAGTGCAGTACAGTGGGCACAAAGTCACATGTTCTCAGCCAGCTTTGTGGCCCAGAAGGAGCAGCACAGAGTTCAAAGCCAGGTGGTGTGGGGTCCAGGGCCTAGTTTCTCCTCACTGACTACCTGATCTCAGGCAAGCCACATCATACCTTTGATCCTCAATTCCCTCATCTGTGCAATAGGAATAAAGAGACTTACCTGAGAGATCTTCAAAAACTCCATAATCCTATATTTTTCAACAGGAAATATACGACATTGCTGTGAAAAGTCACTCATTCAGAGGCATATTCAACAGACTATAAAACATGCTCTAAAGCTCAGCCAAATGTTGGGGGTGGGTGGAGGCTGTTTCTGGGCATGAAAAGATCATATAATATTTTCAGGCTGCAAATCTCAATTTCATTATCAAAAGAGGGAGCGATATTAGGTACAGAAATACAATATGATTATTGCTTAGATCATCACATGCCTGGATCATCTTGCAAAATAGAAAAGTTCTGCAAATTGGGGATGGACTAAGTTTCAGTAAAACGCAGCCATTTGAAATCGATTAGCAGCCTTCTTTAAAAATACAGAACAATGTTCACATTTAGATTTCAGCTGATTTAGGCATCACACAGATTGTGTGTCTTTGCTCCGCCCCCACGTCTTTTGCCCTTAAAGCATCACTCGCTCCCTCTGGCTGCCTCTGCCCAGGACACTGGCTAACGACAGTGACTGTAGACTGCACTGGGGCAGATTTTGGGGCCACCTTCCCATTGGCACACCACCCTGTGGCCCATCCGGCAGTTTTAGGTGTCTTCAACTGCCTTAGTGCGATAGCAGTAAATAGTTTATATGGCCCCAATAAAATGCAGCCCCTGAAGGAACCAGAAGAAGAAGAATGTGCAGAAAGCAAAGTTCAGAGACTTTGCATGCCCCAGCAAGTTCATCTCCCATCTTCCAGGGTGATGGCTTTAGTCATTTTATATGCCCAGTTTTATTCATAGGAGAAAGGGAGGAAAAATTCCATTTCAGAAGCTTCTAAAAAAAACTTGACCCTGCACTGCCTAGAAATATACTGTACATTATGTGCCGTCTTGACCTGCATCCCTTCCTTCCTGGAAGCTTTTCTGTTGAATAGGATTTTTTTTTTTTTGCTCCTTTTTTAATATCTAGGAGCTGCGGCATTTGTAACAGACTGCATCATTTTGGAGTAACGTTCTCTCGAGGTGGGCAACTGAGATGTATAATTATATCCCGTGGAAAATGATAGTGGTGTGTGGGCTGGGGGAGGAGGTTATTGGATCACAAAAACATGTTTCCCATTCAGAAAAAAATGACTGTATGCAAGATGTTCAATTTCCTTCTGCTCTGTGCCCATGGAGAGCCCAGCGTCTTAAAGTGGAGAAGTCATTGGTATTCACTGGAGCTTGCCTGGCTTCATTTTTATTGTTTCTGAGACTTATTACTCTTTCTGAGTGGTTCCCCAGGTTTGCTGCCTTTTCTCGGTATATATGAGCTAAGGTAGTCAGAGGAAACACTTTAATTACATTTTAAGTGGAGTCAAAGCATAAGTATATTTATGAAAATTCTAACAGAAGGTGCAGTGAGACCATTAACTTAAATCCCCAAAATACATAAAATGTGTTTTCATAATAAAAAGTCCATCGTTGGCATGTTAAATTGGATCTGCATATTAAAAATCAACGCTAAACACTAAATATTGCCTTAATGTCCATATTGTATCTTAAATTCCTCTCATGAAAAGTGTCCTGGGAGTGTGGGCTGTCATCGTCGGTTTCCCAAGCTTGTCGTTATGTGGCTGCCCCAAGGATACAAAATCACTGGTTGCTACGGGATGATTGTAGCCGTTCTTCCCTTACCCATCCCACTGGCTCTCTCTCGGACCTCTTTTGCGAAAGCACGCCTGTGCTTTGGCTGAATTTGACTTTAGTGAACCTGCTCCTAACCATCAAGCAAAAACTACGAGATAAGAGATGAAGGAGTTGGAGGTTGTACTTCCACCTGAATACAAGGGTTTGTCTCAGACACAGGGACATGTAAGGGGCAGTAAGCAGAGAACCCTTGCCCTCCCCGGACAGATGCCAGATATTGACATGTGCTTAGGAATCCTCTGGTTCCTTCAAGAATGGAGCTCTTTTTTTTTTTAACGTGTGCTGTATTATTAGTTTCAGAGGTAGAGTTGAGAGATCGATCAATTACATATAACACTGTTCATTACAACAGTGTTCATTACATCACGTGTTCGTTACATCGAGTGTCCTCCTTAATGCCCGTCAATCAGCTACCTCCTCCTCCCAGTCTGTTTCCTGTGGTTAAAAATCTCTTTTGGTTTTTCTCCCTCTCTGATTTCGTCTCATTTTATTTTTCCCTCCCTTCCCCCATGGTCCTCTCTTCTGTTTCTTAAATTCCACATATCCGTGAAATCATGTGATAATTGTCTTTCTCTGATTGACTTATTTCACTTAACATGATAACCTCTAATTCCATCTACATCATTGCAAATGGTTAAGATTTCAGGTTTTTTGATGGCTGCATAGTATCCCATTGTATATACATATATATATACACCACATCTTCTTTATCCATTCATCTGTCATTGGACATCTGGGTTCTTTCCAGAGTGTGGCTGTTGAGGACATTGTTGCTATAAACGTTGGGGTGCAGGTGCCCCTTCAGATCACTATGTTTGTAAGGGAGTGGAGTTCAATTTACTCAAAACCTTGTTGACTTTACTTTCAACAAATCTGATAGGAACAGCCCTTCTCTAGATACCACATAAAATATGTGGCAATAACTCATGGTCCCAAAAATATTGGTTCAGATTAGAATTCTTCTCAAAACATCAGGCAATTTATGTAATTTTAAATGGACACATAAAACTTTTGACTGTCTTAAAGATTTAAAAAAAAAAAAAAAGGATAGCTAAAGAATCTTACCCAAAGAAAAATACACAGAAGAAAGTCACATAAAATGTATATTGATTTGCTTAATTTATTAAACAGTATTTAAATACCTATATGAGTTGATGGATGGTAACTAAGCTTGCAGCAGGAATCATTTCACATGATATGTAACTCAAGCCATTTTGCTGTATTCCTTAAACTTATATAGGGCTGTATATCAAGTATATCTCAGAAAAAGTGGAAAAAGAAAAAATATTTAAAAGCCAAACGGTATGTGAAATAGGACATAATAGAAATATTGCATAACGAAATTACTTAATTTTAGTGAGATGTGTTTCACTGGAGGGTTTATCGGGAACTAACTGTCCATCTCATGGTCTGCCAAAAGAGAGAGAGAGGTGGGTCATAAGGCTCACCTAAGGTCAAAAAGGCTCAGTCTAAGGGAACCTGGGTGGCTCAGTGGGTTAAGCATCTGCCTTCAGCTCAGGTCATGATCTCAGGTCCTGGAATCAAGTCCCGCTGTCAGGCTCTGGGCTCAACGGGAGGCCTGCTTCTCCCTCTCCCTGTGCCCCTGCTCATTCTTGCTCTCTTGCTCCTCACTCTGTCAAATATATAAATGAAACCTAAAAAAAAAAAAAAAAAAAAAAAAAAAAGCTCAGTCTCTTGGGAGAATGGGGAGTAGAGGTAGTAAGTATGTCTGCTGCATCGGAGTCACATGTCTATGCCAGGCCTCCTTGTGGGCCAGATAGGAAACAGTATTCTATAGCCTCAATGAGGTGTATTCCTGCCTTGATGATGATTCTTATTTAGAATTCCTAAACCTGGAAAACAGGGGCTCACAGTGTGGAACACCTCTGCATCATGTCATAGTCTCTTGGAATGCCCAATGGCTCTAGAGCTGTAGATAAAGTTTCATTTTCTAACTAGAAATGTAAACAGGCAATGTATGGTTACAAAAAGCTATAATATTTAAAACTGGGTCCATGTTAGAAAATAAAAAATAATACTTATCACCATAACAAAAGGAAACAAAAGCCAAGTTAGTCAGTCCAGAGAGCCCTTGTTTCCTATCTCTGTGCTCCCCATAGGTTTATTACTTATTTTCCAAGCCAAAGATAAGGACATGTGGTTCTAATAATTGCAAATGTATTCATGGGGAGATTAGCTATATAATTGCATCCAGACCTGTTCCAGAAAATGCAGGACCCTCTCACAATGTCCATAGGGAGTCAGGGTACCATGGATGGCAATAGTCATTTCATCTTTTTCTTGGAGCAGCTCTTTTTGTTGTGTTTTATTTTGCTTTTAAGAAAAAAATAACATTTTGCCGCTTCAACGTAACTCACATAATTCCTGGATGGGGAATTGCGAAGACTTGTAGCAAGAATGCCCTCCCACTTCTGTTCTGCTGCTGCTGCTTCCCTGCCATGATCCCATTATCCTATGAGATAAGAAAATTTCCTGTTTCGTAAAAGTAATCAACAGTTAATTGAAGTTTACTTGACATCTCTCGTATTCTCTTGTTGCAAACCTTCATTTAGAGAGAAAGAGATGTGATCGGATGTGGAAAGCAGTTGCTGCCCATGTGTATTTAAGTAGATGTAACACTGTTTCCCCCTTGGAAGTCTTTGACAGGGGAGAATACAGAAAGAGAAGTGGATTAAGAGTCAGAAAAAACATGGAGGTCTGACCCAGGCCTGTGTGTTACGAGTTCGTGGTGTTCCTTCTGCAGCTGGTGTCCCTCAGCGTTTAGAGCAGGGAGGCATCCCTCCATGCCTGACCACTCTTGGGAGCTGTAGTTGAGACAGTGGCCTTGTTCATTCTGCAAGCACTTAGTAAGTGCACCGAAATAAGGGCTTCGAGTTGGAGAGCACTTGGCCTCACCTTATAAAAACATGCTCTGACGGATTGCATGGAGCACTGGGTGTGGTGCAAAAATGATGAATGCTGTTATGCTGAAAATAAAAAATAATTAAAAAATAAATAAATAAAGGTATGAAACCAGTGAAGCTGGCCATCACCTTCAAAAAAAAAAAAAAAATGCTCTGAGCTACGTGCCCTGCTCCAATGGAAAGGGAACGGTAATCATTGCACTGTTGGCTTCTTTCTGTTTCCTGGTCACCAGTTACATAAGAACAATGAGATTAAAGTAACTATTTATAAAAGCAAGGGCTGTCATGGGGCACCTAGGGGAGTTCAGTAGGTTGAGTGTCTGGCTCTTGGTTTTGAATCAGGTCATGATCTGAGGGTCCTGAGATCGAGCCCTGGGTCAGCCTCTGCGCTCAGCACAGTCTGCTGGAGCCCCCACTTTCTCTCTCTTTCTCTCGCTAAAAATAAATCAATAAATCTTAAAAAATGAATAAACATTTTAAATAAACAAATACAAACAAGTTAAAATAAGAATATAGTATCGGAAGGCCTGAAGTTGTCCCAGATGGTAAAGAAACAGCTGTGGTATGCGTGTGGTCCTCAGAGGAGAGCATCTTCTTGTTGGGGAGGAGGGGTATGGCTTTGTATGGCTTTGCCTCAGGTGACCTGGGATCATTATCTTTGTTAGACAAGTGCCTCTCTCCCAGTCCACTGTTGATACCCACCCTCTCTCTCTCACACACGCACACACACAGAGACACACACTTACACACACACGCCCTGTGATAGTGTTCATTGGCGGCCATGGATTCTCCTGGAAAATGTCAAGGCCCCTCACAGAGGCCACTCCCTTCTTCATCTTTCTACAAAAAAAAACAAAACCCAAGAACTTTCAGATGGGTGGGAAAGGCAGAGGGAATTGAAATTGACAATTACATCACAACACCCTCAAAGGAGAATTAAATTGTTATGAGGGCAGTCAGATAATAGTTATTACTCAACTGTAAAATGATTGTCGTTCATAGAGTAACAGAGACACTATTCAGAAAAAGAGTATGACTCTAAAAGCCCCCGAAGCTATTTTTAGATGCATATTTCATAGCAGAATAGAAGTTCCATGTCTGAATAAATCCTTTATCATATGACGGTCTTGTTCTTGAGGGAATTAACGAGTGATTTTTTACTGCTGGTATTTCTATTGACTTAATTGATTAATAACCTGAAAGTGGTTTTTTTCCTCGTATCTGTCCTGCATTGTGCAGTATTTACCCTTCAATTAGCTACATATGGTGTGACCCTATTCATAGAGCTACATAGTACATCTGATCCTGGTCTGCTGCCATGTTTTCTCAAAATGATAAATATAATGTAAAAACTATTATGGTAATAAGGTGTTGAGGATGACCATGACTAAGATACCTTAAATTAAGACAGGCAATTTAAAACTGTAACACTTATGTACACAGTGTTATTTTTTTCTCTCTTGCCTGTCATGAAAGTGGGGGGGTGCTCTTCCTGCTTTGTTGCATGGAGGGACCGGTCCCAGGGGCGCAGACCTGGGACAGGGCTCTCTTCCAGCCATTCTGTGATGGGCACTGAGCCAAATGGTCATAGCAGGACCAATACGCATCAGGTCATGGAAAAGGTGTGGACTTCACAAACTGTACATAGGCAGATTTTCCAGGTATTTGAGCCCGTCACACACTTAAGCTGTACAAGTAAAACTTTATCTTGAGACCACCACCAAACACTACAATCGCTCAATCACTTAATAAAGAATTATTGGATTCCTACCATGAGGCACAGGCTCTGCCCAGACAACAGTGACAACCACGCAGTCCCTGTAAAGTCTCAGGGAGTTTCCAGACTGGTGACAGAGACACTAGAATAAGCTGAGCACCGTGCATGGCATGGTTGGGTCCTGTGCAGTAGGCCAGTGGTGAGGCTCTCTCGTGGGGTCTGAGAGCAGGTGTGTCCTACCCACTGCCGCAGTACTCATGCCGCTTAACTAATGAGCCCCCGCTGGAGCCATAGAAAGAGATAATAAATAGGTTCTGTTGAACCACAGACTAATCACTGAATATTGGTAATGGTTGGAAATGGCCAAGATGGCCAAACAATGTAAGAGAGACAGGAATTAGGGGCTTTAGTTGGAAAGAACTTGAAAAGCCATCCTGGGCATGTTTGAGTGTGTGAGTTCCTGACACCATGTCCTCTGGCCCTACAGTAGCTCAGAGCGGTGCCCTCCCCGTCAGCTCTGCCTACTTCCTCCTCCCATCTTCTCTCCCACTTGGTACCAAGAAGTATAAGAGTAGCCGTGGCAAAGACAAGAAGTCAGTTTGACTAACTGCTTCTTGCCTCCATCCTTCTTCCCCTCACCTTTTATAGACTTGGCTACGCAAGGATAAAAGGGACTGTGAGCCAAAGTGGAAATAAAAGTCCCAGCTTTTTTTTCACCTGTCAACTGATACCAAAGGACATTTTCATTATAACTTGAACAGAAAAAACATATATCTGACTAATAACATGAAGATTAAAGATCCTGGGCATAATAATGTCAAATCCTTAAATAAATGGACATATAAGCTCCATTAAAAATGAAGAGAAAACCCTGGCAGAATTTATTACAGGATTTTAGCCTTGAAGGCATGAAGTCATAGCTTCCCTACCTTCTCAGTTTCAACCAAAAAAATCACCTTCTTTCGGCTAGCAATTAGGTAGAAAAATGATATCTTTGTATCTCTTGAGAGTATTGAAAAATGGCAATATAATTAAGAAATTGAGAGGAATGTTAATTTTTTCTGTATTAAATTAAAAGCGGATAGAGTGAGCACCACCATTTTAATGGACTATATGATAAGTTACAGGTTCACTCTCCAGCCCCCCTCTATGTTTATAACGTATTAGGTGAAGGAAAACAAGGTATTTAATCCTTCCTCTCCTTCCTTCTTGACCCTTGCCGTACATTTCTTAAAAACATCCTCCATCCTTAAGATCCTGTGTTTACTGCACCAAATTGTAATTCTTTGTGTCACTTTTCTCTTTCTTCCAGAGCTTCTTTGAAGGGCAGTCTGCACCATGGGACTCCGCGAAGAAAGATGAAAACAGAATGAAGAACAGATATGGGAATATCATCGCATGTAAGTGTTGACAGTGTAATTGTGCTGTGGTATAACTTTCTTTTCTGCATCTGCTAAGATTGACCACCAGCCTCACGCAGCAAGAATTTACAGTGCAATTACTGCCTTCATCCTTCTGGAAAAGCTGGTGTTATGCTCGTATTAAAGAAAGGGAAAACTACCTAAGTACCCCCACTACATCAATGTGTCTTGCTGTGGGGCTAGTTTTACTTTCAGATTTAGGGTTTGGGTAACATAGGTAATGCTAAAATGCTGAGAAAGAAAATGCCTTTTAGGAGTAAACATAATAGTCCTAATGTTTCCCAGCTGCTACATGGGAATGAATGGAAATAATGATGTGCCACACGCCTTAATGCGAGGGGCTCAGAGTTCTCAACGAGCATTAACTCATTAATCCTCCAGACACTTGGGTTACGTAGGTCAGTAATAGCCCCATTTTAAGGACAGGAAACCAAAACTCAGAAGTTAAATGATAGTCCCTGTATCACAACGCTCATTAGCAAAAGAGGGAGGATTATATCTTAGAAATTCCCGGTTCCTGTGAAGCTGAATGTTACCAATCCGTAATGCCTTAGATGGTTTTTAAATCGAGCCCAACCTCATTAATGTTCCATAACGATGCTGAGACACCTGGTAGATTGATGACCCTCCTTCTCCCGGGGCCGGAGCCATCCATCCCCTGCGTTAAACTGCTCCAAGTCACACGGGACTGCCCCCAAGGTTCTGACAGGTACCAACAGAATACTATTTCTGAAGATACATAAATTCAAACAAACAAACAAACAAACAAACAATGTGGGAATAGAGTGGGAGAGCTTGGAGTTCCTCTTGTTTTACTGCGATTTGAGAAAGCAAATGGGAAACTTTTGGGTAGTATGGATTGTGAACGTGCAGTGAACTTCTATTTGTCTGAGTTAACATTTCTTGGAAGGACAGGAGAGACCGCTATATCAGAGTTTCTGTGATTGTAGAGGTGTTCGCTCCCTATGTCATCCGAAACAGTAGCCACACGTACCCCGTGAGCACTTGAAATGAGGCTGGTACCACTGAGAAGCTGAGATTTAAAATGTTTTTCACTTAATTACTTTGAATTTTAATAGTACATGAGACGAGTGGGTGCCACTGTTGGACGGTGCAAATGGACAGTATGTTTGATTGTCAACAAGGAGGGAGTGGGGTTTGCATGTCATAGGAGCAAACCATCCTGACTGCGCATGGGCTTGGCTTGCCCTGTTCTCCCTCTGGCAGCTCCTAAATCCCAAACATGGTGTTGCAGGTGACAAGTGCTAGCTTCATGTTTTGTCTGTTCATTGACTTAGCGGTTCAAGTGGCCGTGTCAGGGTCCTTGTTAGTCAAAATATGCTTCCCTAAGATCTAAGGCTTTATTGCCCCTCAGTGGATTCCGTCAACACTGTGGAGCACCAGACACGGGGCCCACGGTGAGGATCCCACGGTGACAGGGACGCATGTGCCCCACCAGCAGGACAAGGCAGGGTGGGCAGGTAACAGAGCACTGTGACGCCAATCCCATGAGGTGACAAAGCCCCGGGCTGGAATTGTGGGTGCAGGACCACTGGGCTCAGGGAAGGGGAACCTGATTTCTCGCCGGAGGATGGTCCTGGGAGGAATTGGTTGACCAATAGAGATCTCTCCCAAGTTCCTTCATGTCTCTGGGAGCTGCTAAAGCTTTGCATTGTTAGAAGGATCCGGATTTCTCATCATGGCTTCCAGGGCTCTCTCCAGGAGTTCACTCAGCACTGCAGCAAGCTCCAAGGGGATCTGCAAGGTAAACTGGGCAGTTCCAGCATGCCCTGGGCCTCCCTCCATACCAGGTGGAAAGGGCTATTGGGGAGCCTTTGTCCTATAGTCCCCCTACCATCCCAGATGTGGGCCTCTTTGGGCACTCACAGAAGCCAGTGTCGATGAAGGCAATTATCAGTGTGCTCAGAGCTGCAGCGTCCTTTGCTCAGTAGAACTCTCAGCCTGCTCCTTCCTGAAGCCAAGTTCATTACCTGTGCTTGGTGGGCACTTGAGGAATATTTCTGAAAGAAGAATGAAAAAAAATAATAAAAGCTTGCATTTGTTGAGCACTTCCTCTATGCTAGATGCTACTGTAAGCACTTGGCACGTGTTAACTCACTCTCTCCCATGAAATAGGTTACCTGGTTGTTTCTGTCGCACAGGGGAGGCAGGTAAGGCATAGAGAAACGTTACAGGGTCCATAAAGGTGGAGGCAGGATTCCAACCCACGAACTGCTTTCATAACTGCTATGCCATGCACGGTTGGACTGTTGGTCCCTGCCGGCTTGCTATGGTGCCTGAATTTGCTTTTCTCCCTTAGCATCGTGGTCTGCGGAGGCAGGTGTAGGTGACAAGAAGCAGCTGGTAGAGACTTTGGCCCTACCCCCCTTCCTCTGACCCCTGCAGACCCCTGTAGAGAAATTCTCGAGCTGCCACTGCTCAGGGTCTCCTGCAGAAGCTCTTTGTTCACGACTTTTGTCGTCTATTGTCTGAGAAGGATGGGGGGGGCAGGGTCTCCTGTAGGGATTAGTTGTTAACCTATTATCATTAAATCTCCCCTAGCTCAAAATGGATAAACAAGATGTCAGAGGACATTTAAAAATGATCTGGGTGTGAGAAGGGCAGTAGGTGACAAGACTGCCTACATCCTGCCTGGTCTGGCCTAGGGGAACGCTGGCTGCAGGGCACTGGCCAGCACGTTGGAACGTAGGGTGAGATGGGAAACCGAACAAGAGATCAGCGTGGTCCAAAACACCTCCCAGCATGATCGAAATACAAATTTATACTGTTGTGGGGTTTTTTTGTGAAGACATTGAAGCTGCAAATTCTATGCAAATATCAAATATTTTAATTCTATTAAGTGCTATTCTCATCTTCAGGTTGAGGCATGGAGAAACAAAATGACCAGCCTGAGTTCACATATTTTTTCTAGTTTAATTATTTGGGAAAGTTTATTTTAATACACCCATGTAGAGGTATGGCCCCTCCTGGAACATGAGAACAGCCTACACTGAAGGCCTCAAGAAGCCCCACCCACCTTGTTTCTACCTTGACCTACTAGATATTGGGTGTGTCTCTGTTTTCCATAGATACATTGAATGTCATTCTTCTACCTGATTTCTCCTCATGGCTGAACTGAGAGTGTGTGCTCAAATAGACCAAATAATTGATCCCTTCATTCAGCAAGTACTTCCTGACCACATACTATTTGCCAGACACCATGCTAGGCACTTTTACCGAAGGATGATTAAACATAGTCGGACACTGCCCACCCAGCCATTAGCATCTAGGGCAGGGCTTGGCAGATCTTTCTGAAAAAGGCAGATAATAAATCCTTTAGGCTTCACCGGCTGGCCAGTCTCAGTTCAAAACACAGAGTGCCGGGCTTGACTCCTGGTTTAGAGACAAACAGATCCCGCTGGGACAACTGTTCATTTCTGCTACCCACAGCTCATTTCTACCATCATCACCATCATCTCCAGCCCTCAGGAACCTTCACTTAGGAAAAACGGTTTTAAACCCCCCTCTGTAGGCCCCAAATGTTCCATGACCTCACAATCTAGGGGCCGGAGCAGACCCAAGACATGCATGAACTGATAGGAGAAGGGTACACGGGTGAGGGGTGGACTGATGAGGAAAGGCCTTTTAGGCAAAAGAGAAGAACACAGGATTTGGAGCTAGAAGACGCAGTTGGGGTCTTGGCCCCACCGTACACTAACCAAGTAACCTTGGCTAAGTCACAAACCTTCTCAGTGTCAAGTTTCCTGAGTTTCACCTAGTATGGAAACAGAACTAAATGCCACATAAGAACATTGATTGTTGTTAGCTGGAAAAAAATCACATCTTCTCATTTCTCCTGAGTTGCTCTTTACTCTTCAGCTTGCGGATTCTGAGGTTATTTAAAAATTTTTAAAGATATCAACATCTGGAAGCCTCAAGTTCCAAATGATGAGCGGGGAGGCAGTAGCAGGCACCATCTTGCTCCCTAATTGTTAGCATGACTCTACACAACAAGACAGGCCCTGACAGACAGGGTCTCTGGGCTCCATTTCTGGGTGGTTTGCCTGGCTGTACCCAGGCTGATTTCCTACCTCTCCCCTGCCTTCCATCCTGTTCCCTCCCTGTCGTTCAGTGTTTCTTCGTCTGGTTGCATTGTTTGTTCTTATGCTTTTCTAAAGACCACATTGAAAAGACACTTCTGTGCCCCGGCTGCACCAGCATCCAGGCTCCCATTCTTCCTTCTCAGTTGCTGTGGCGTTTGGAACCCAGTCTCTGTGCTCACGTGTTATCTTCTGCTTTTTTCCTTGTATTTTTTTATGTATCAGAATTATTCTGTTCTACTTTGTATTGAAGTCTAGCTGACACCCAAAGTTACCTTACTTTCAGGGAGATCATGTAGCGGGTGGACAAGTCTGTTCATTCTGCTGTGCTCACAGGATGATTTCATGTACTAGATACATACAAAATAATCACTGAAATCTACACTCCTGGAATAGTTCTAGTATTTAATATAGGATCATTAGCTATAGTCATCATACTGTACATGAGCTCTCTAGACTGATTTATCCCACAGAATGGCAACTTTGTATCTTTTGGTCAACATCTCCCCAGGTGCCCCACCTACTCCTGGAATCACCCTTAGACTCTGCTTCTCTAGGTCCCACTGTTTTAGGCTCCCTATATAAGTGAAATCATGCAGGTTGTTTTCTTCCTGTGTCTAGCTTATTTCATTTAGCATGATGCCTTCAAGTTTCCTCCACATTGTGGCAAATTACAATCTTTTCATCTAGTTTCCTGTTGTTTTCGGAAATCCCTCTAGAACTGTGATTGTTCATGTAATTCTTTACAAGGCTCTATGCTGGCATATCACTTAGGCCTCCTCCAGACAATTATTAATGCTTTTTAAGTAGGGTATCCTAATCCTTGGACACCACCGGAATCTACAGCTGGTAGGGTAAGTTTGATACTACCCATGGGTTGCAAAAATACCACAGCTGTTGCCTTGAATCCCAGAACCGCCCTGGGCCTGCTCTCGCCCAGCCTCACTCAGGCTCGCAGTCCTAAGGAGTGGAGCCAAGTCGGTGTAAGTGCCCCAGGTTGTTCTGATGAATCATTTCATTCGGGCGCTGCTTCATTAAAGACTCTCTATGTGTCTTTACTTCCAACAGTGAAAATAACTCTTCAGTATTGTTAGAGTGGCGGACGGATTTGAGATAAAAAGAATAAAAATGCTTATCCAAATCCCGCTTGTGTATGTACCCACGTCAGTTTATAGGCATGGGGAGGTGTATAACCATCTCCCTCCACCCTAAAAAATGATGTGGTTGTCAAAGAGTTGGTTATTGTGTCTGCGAAGCCTACTTCCTAGCACTCAGGCCTCAGGAATGACCACCAGTGAGAAGAAGGAGTTGGGGGGTTCAGTCAGCGTATCTTAGAAATCCTCCTTAGAGCTCTTTCAGAGAACATAGGAAGTGCTGGTAATGATCACATTCATTGTTTTGCAATATCGTTTGCATATAAAATGGTTTTAATGGGGCTTAAAAACTGTTTATTGGCTTTTGCTCTTAAGTAAGTTAAACTTTTCCCTTATTTACATTATAAATTTGCTGAGCTAGTCCTTTGCAGAAAAAAAAAAACAACAAAACACCCCTCTTCACCACACCACAAAAACAGAACTCCTGCTTTTCTCGATGTTTCCTAATTATAATTAATTTTGAGCTTAAGATACACACCAAAACTCCTGGCTAACGGAACCCCTTGAAGCCTAGGGTCCTCTTTTCTGGAGGCTGGCAGTTGAAGATAAGGAGCTAGAAATCTGCGGGTCCTTTCCAAGCTCCCTCCCCCGCTTTCTATGGTCCATTCAAGGAAGACATATTGGTCTGCCATGTGCCAGGCTCTGTGTCAAGCTAGAGGAATTCTTTCAACAGATAATATTGAGTGCCTAACGTTACATGCCAGGCACTATGCTAGGTGTCAGAGACAGAGCAGGGAACAGAACAAAATTCCTTGCCTAGATAGCACTTGACATTCTTTGGGGGTAACAGGAAAAAGTCACCAAGTAAACTGTGTAATATGTCTTATTAGAAAGTGAGGCGTGTAACAGGGAAAATGGAGCTGGGAAAGGAGACGCATGGGGCAGAGGTGGCAGTTTTTAAACTGTGGTCAAGAAAGGCCTCCCTGAGAGGATCAGATGCAAGCCAAGGCCTGTCCCAGGGGACAGGTACAGGCAGAGGCTCTCAGGGGGCAGACCTGGGGCAGTGAGGAGGCCAGTGTCACTGGAGCAGGGGGAGGGCGAACAAGGGGAGTGAAAATGTGAAGAACTGGAGGGACTGTGGTAGCCCAAAGTGGACACAGCCCCTGATGTTTTCCAGGGAAGGGGCAAGGGAGGAGAGACTTAAATGACTCTCCAAAGGAATGAAATGCTGTGAAATGGAAGATCCCTGAGTAAAGGGGTAGAGCAAACGGGTGTTGTGGACAGGGAGTGCCTCATGTGAACACATCCTTCACATCAGAGAAGCCCTGGAGTCTGAGGAACTACAAGAAGGCCAGGTAGCCAGAGCTGGGAAGGGCAAGGGCAGGTAGGCCAGCAGCGGGTGGGGAGTATCTAAGTGAAAGCCAGAACTCCAGGGCCTTCCAGGGAAGATTAAGGATGTCAGTGTTCATTAAGAAAACAAAGGGAAACCTCATCAAAGGGTTTTTGAGGAGATGGGAAGGGGTTGTTCATCAGATAAGCATTTGGAAAATTTAATCTGACTGCAAAATGAAAAATGAATTGGAAGGGGACACTAAGAGATTCTTTCAGTTGCCCAAGTGAAAAGCAAGGATAATGTGGACTGGAAATAAAAGGAGTAGATGGATTCAAGAGAAATAAATGATCAGATGGATTGGATGTAGAGCAAGGAAGACAGAGGAGTCAGTGATGCTTCTGTTTCCAACTCACAGGAGGATGGTCAGAGGGAGGAGTGGTGCGCAGTCAGGGACGGATGGATAGACCGGTGGAAGAACTGGATATTTACTCCAACGGGTAACACTGAAAGGGAACCAGATTTGGCGGGAAGCTCAGGGATAGATGTGTTGGCAGTACCAGGGAAAGCTTATAAATTGAATCTGGGGACACACCCAGATACCTGTGAAACCTTCAAATGAAATGTCCAGTAAGCAGTTATACTGACTGCTTCGAAACCCAAAGAGGAGGGATCTGGGCCCAAATAGAAAAGAGTGAATCTTGGGGCATAGAATGGCAGTTAAAACCATTGGCAGGATAAGATTATGTGTGGAGGAAGCATGGAGGGCATCAAGCGCCTAAGACCCAGCGTGGAGGGGCTTCAGTAATAGGGAATTGCCAGGCAATACTGCCTAATGTGTTCAAAGGAGCATTATCTCATGGAGAAGTGAGGGTGTCCGTAGTACAATAAAGACTGATGTAACAACATGAGAATTGTTCATGAAATTAGCAAATGGTGCTTTGAATGGCGTAGGTGGGGGGTGGGAGGGAGGAGACAATGGGTGAGGACATGACGGGAGGACAGACACCTTTACGAAGGGGAAGAGAAGAGGGTCCCTTCTGAGCTTTGGTTTTCATCCTCATGTTACCCATGCCCACCTACTCCTTTTTCCTAGCTAATAATGAGGTATCTAAGAGGAGAGTGAAACCTTTGACCCAATCTCTCCCATCTGATTCTTTGAACCAGTGTCCCAGTCTTGATATTCGTGCTGAAAACTACTCTTCCAGGGTTTTGTTGCATAGCACTATGCTTTTCTCTCCCATTGGAGCCCCTCCAACAGTGTCACTTCTCAGGAATCTACTACCCTCATGATCTGGCGTAGGAATAAAGAGAGTTGAAGAGAGGATGGTAGGAACAAGGGGTTAGTTGGTTAGGTACAGTTTGGCAGGGAGAGCTCTTGGTGTTAAAAGTCAGATGGATGAGAATAAGGGAGAAACAAATCAACACAACATGTTTAGGAAGGAAAAAAAAAATCTGGAAGAATTAGACAAAGTAAGAGTCAGGGGTCCTGCCAGGACACTGAAGATTAAAGAGTAAGTCTCCCTATTCAAGGGTCTAGGTATAAGCAATAAACACAGCAAGCCTGAGTAACACATAAAACCAACAGAGAGAGCAAAAGTGAACATGAAGCCACCTACCACTGAACTCAAAGGTTCCTTATTTGCTTGGTGCTCAGAACTAGCATGACCTGAGCATCCAGGTGGGCACAAGCAGGGACACCAGGCCAGCATATAGGTCACACAGGGGTAGATGGCTGAGCACCTCCCATTCATTCCCTTGTCTCTTCTGCGTCTTGTACCTCGAGACCAGTGCAGCAATAGTCCTTGGCAAGTGTGTAACCACAGAGAAGCAAAGCCATTATTTGCAGAAATCAATTATAATTAAAATTAATTTTGATTCTCCTCTCAGAGGGCAAATGTTACTTAGATCATTGTGGTTCCAATTTACCTTAAATATGTCATCAATATTTAGCAGAATGAGAGTGGAGATGAAATATTATCAATGACACACTCCACTTCCACCGCCTAGTTATATCTAATCACATACAAGTGAATTGCAAGGCTATTAACCATATCCATCATGTTTAAAATGGAAATGTTAAAATATTTGAAGCTACTTAGAGGTGTTTTAAATATAATGTTATGTGACAAAAAGGGCATAATTAAACCTTTTTAGAGACTTAGAGTTAAGCATAGAGACCTGCTTTAAATATCTCGTTACCCAACCTCTAGTGTATGCAAGCACACATCCATAAATGCATGCTTACACATCCATAAATACACACATGCACACACACAAATACCCACATACACACATACATATACATAAATACATACACACTTGCATACATAAGTATACATACGTGGGGGAAAATACCAGCAGATTAGAACTTTTCAGTAGCAAGCTATTGTTTCTTATGCTTTATACCACATCTTTATGTGCCTGTTTCTTACCCCAAAGTACTGTTTTGCCCTATTTCTTATTGTAAAGGCTTTTTTTTAAAGGAATGAGAAGCATAGCAACAAGGGTTTTATGTAGATTTTCTCAAAACGTCAGAGTTCATTACCCTTTTTGATGGGCTAACATTGAGTTGTGATTATAATATAAACATTTGTTGGATTTTGATCATATTCCAGTCATCCATGGCTAAATGGGTATCTTCCCCCCCAATTTTATAAAAGCAATTCATACACATTATAGAAAAATTATGCAGTAATGAAAAGTTGGGGGAAATTGCTCGGAACCTCACCAACAATGTTTGATCCCTACTAATATTTTTTTTCTGTTTCTTTGATCTTTTTTCTGTTCTTTGCCTTAAAGTTGTTGCCTTTATTTTTTAAAGTAAAAATAGGTTTATTGTTTTATTTCTGATTATAAAGACAGTATAAACTGTGTAGACTATTAATACACAAAATCATACGGATGAAAATAAATATGACTCTAAATTTTCCCACCCAGCAGAATTCCCACCCTTATCCCAGTATACATTTCTACACACATATACAATTATTTCATATAGATAGACTCTTAAAAGACATGCTGTTTTCTAACCTCCTCTACTTCACAATATGTCACAGAGATCTTCCCAGGTAAAGAAATTAAGTAAAATTAAATAAAAGCATAGAAATGCTTTTTGATGATCATATCATATTCCATTGTTTTATAAGACTGTTGGTTCTCAACCCTCTTCGAGCTTCCTGGGTGTCCTCTGAAACCAGCTCCCAGACACAGAGGAAAGGGAGAGAACAAAGAAAGAGGCAGGGCACTCCAGGATGGTAGTTGGGAATTTTAATAAGTAAAGGGATTTTATATACAGAGCTTGTCTTGGGCAGCAGCAAGATGAGAGGATCCCTGCATCTGCCCGCCAAATCTTAGAAGTTTATGAAGAGATCTTAGCTAGCTTCAGTCACCTATATTGTGCAAGTGTTCTCAACACGGTATCACTATCTCAAGACTATGCCTTGGAGTAGCTTCTGGGAGAAGGAAGAGCAAGCAGAACCACATTCCAAGGATAATGGGGAGATGGGTGAGGAACTTCAAGTACCCAGTCCAACTCATGGGTCAACCACTGGTCACAGCTTTTCGATGACCTTCCCCAACAGAGACCACTGTTGATCAGTTCCCTGTTGATATTCTTGAATGGTTTGAACTAGATAGGGACAGAATAAATTGTATTTAGAAAAGTAGCTGTCAGCATGGATTTACAAAATTCAAGATCCATTTATGTTAAAACCTCTCAACAAAGTGGGTATAGAGGGAATGTACTACAACTTAATAAGGGTCACGTATGACAAAGCCACAGCTAACATAATGGGGGAAAGCCCATTCAATGGTGAAAAACAGAAAACTTTTCCTCTAAAATCAGGAACAAGACAAGGCTGCTCAACCACTCTTGCCACTTTTATTCAATAAAGTATTAGCAGCTTTAGCTATAGAAATTAGGCAAGAAAAAGAAATAAAAGGCCAATTTGTCCAATTTGGACAAATTGGAAAGGAAAAAGTAGAATGGTCACTATTTGTGAAAAACATGATTTTTATATATAGAAAACCATCAAGATTACACACACACACACACACACACAATTAGAACTAATAAGTGAATTCACTAACTTTCAGGGTACAAAATCAATATACAAAAATATTTTGCATTTTTATATACTAATAACAAACTATCAGAAAGAGAAATTAAGAAAATAATCACATTTACAATTTCATCAAAAATATTAAAATATCTAGGAATAAATGTAACCAAGAAGGTAAAAGACCTATACTCTGAAAACAATAAGACACTGATGAAAGAAACTGAAGAAGACCCAAATAAATGGAAAGATATTCTGTCTTCATGGATTGGAGGAATTAATATTGTTAAAATATCTGTACTACCCAAAGCAATCTACAAGTTCATTGCAATTCCTATCAAAATCCCAATGGCATATCTTTACAGAAAAAGAACAAAATATTCTAAAATTTGTATGGGACTACAAAAGACCTTGAATAATGAAAGCAATCTTGAGACAGAAAAACAAAGCTAGAGGCAGCACACTCCCTGATTTCAAAGTACATTACAAAGCTATAGTAATCAAAACCGTATGAAATTGGCATAAAAACAGATATAGATCAATGAAACAGAATGGGATCCCAGAAATAAGCCCACACCTATATGGTCAATTAATTTACAATAAAAGAGGCAAGAATATACAATGGGAAAATTTATTTCTTCAATAAATGGTGTTGAGAAACAGGGAAACCACATGGGGAAAAAAAAAAAGAAACCAGGCTACTATATTACTCTAGATATAAAAATTAGCTCAAAATGAATTAAAGACTTGAATGCAAGACAGAACCCATAAAACTAGAAGAAACCCAGGTGGTAAGCTCCTTGACATTGGTCTTGGTGATGGTTTTTTGGATCTGACTCCAAAAGTAAAGGCAATAAAAGCAAATATAGATAAATGGTACTATATCAAAATAAAAATCTTCTGCACAGCAAGGGAAACCATCAACAAGATGAAAAGGCAACATATTGAATGGGAGAAAATATTTGCAAATCATATATCCAACAAGGGATTAATATCCACAACATATAAATAACTCATATAACCCAGGGGGAAAAATCCAATTTAAAAATAGGCAGCAGATCTGAATAAACGTTTTTTCTAAAGAAGACATACAGATGGCCAACAAGCCCATGAAAAATGTTCAACATCAGTAGTCATCAGGGAAATGCAAATCAAAAGCACAGGAAGCTATCACCGCGTACCTGTGAAAATGGTTGTTATCAAAATGACAAGAAGTAGCAAGTATTGGCAAGCATATGGCAAAAAGGAAGACTTCGTGTCCTATTGGTGGAAATGTGACTTGGTGCAGCCGCTATGGAAACAGTATGGGACCTCCTCAAAAAATTACAAACAGAACTACCAGCAACCCCACTACTAGGTGTTATCTAATTTGGAAAGATATATGCACTCCTGTATTCACAGCCACATCATTACAATGGCCAAGGTATGGAAACAACCTAAGTGGTTTAATGAATGAATATGGATGAATAAATAAAGAAGATACACACACACACACACACACACACAAATATAGATAGAGACATATTAGATAGACAGACACATATATAAATAGATGTAAATATACCTCTATCTATATATATAATGGTTATGAATACATACACATACATTCAGATATATAGATATAATGGAATACTATTCAGCCATAAAAGAATGAAATCTTGCCATTTGCAACAACATGAGTGGAACTAAACATATTATGCTAAGTGAAATAAGTCTTTCAGAGACAGATACTGTATAATTTCACTTATATCTAGAATCTAAAAAAAAAAAAAAAGAGCAAAACAAAACAAAAATAGACCTATAATATAGAGAACAAACAGTTGGTCACCAGAAGGGAGGAGGAGGTGGGGGGGAGGACCAAATAGGTGAAGGGGATTAGGAGGTACAGTCTTCGAGTTATAAAAGAAATAAGACATGGGGATAAAAAGTACAGCATTGGGAATATAGCCAGTAATATTATATCAACTTTGCATGATAACAGATGGTGACTAGACTTACTGTGCTGAGCGTTTTGTAATGCAGATAAATATTGAATCACTATGTTGTACACCTGAAACTAATACAACATTGTGGTGGCTAGAGGGAGGGGGGTTGAGGGAGAGGTGAAATGGGTGAAGGGGGTCAAGTGACACAAAGTTCCAACTGAAAGATAAGTAAAGCATGGGGATGTAATGTCAGCGTGGTGACTATGCAATTGACAATATTGTAGTAATACTTGAAAATTGCCAAGAGAGTAAACCCTGAAGTTTTCATCACAATAAGTAAAAAAATGTCTAACTTTGTCTAGTGACTTATTGCAGTGATCATTTTACAATATATACAGATATCATATATTATGATATACACCTGAGACTAATGTAATGTTGTATGTCAATTATGCCTTGATTTTAAAAGAAAATATTTAAATAAAAAGACAAGTTCCTGAATAGATGCCAGGGGATTAAGAGGTAGGAGCTATTGGGGCATATTCATCCTGTTTCCTCATCAAAAGTAGCTCAAGCTCATCTTTCTAAAAGGTTGGCTGCTTAGAGTGTACAGGTTTTCCTCTCCTCCGCTGACTGCCAAACAAGCACCCTGGGCTTTTTGTAGTTTGAATTGCTAAGCAACAAGGATGTCACTTTTATTCCCATAAGAGGGGTAATTCCTTTTTAATGGAAACTATAGTCCTATACTAGTCCTATACTCCATGCAGTTGACATGTTCATCTCACTTGGTCCCAACGATCCTGGGAAGGTAGCCCATCATCAACCTCTTTGTACATGAAGCTCAGAGAGATTCAGAGTTGGTCTAAGTTCACAACTAGGGGGAATTGTAGAGAGCCAGGATTTGAATCAGAGTCTCTGGGACACCAGAGCCAAACGCTGCACTATATCAACATGATATGGTTTGGGAATAATGGGGGGGAAAAACACCCATACTGGAGGAGAAATGGGTTTGGTAATTGATAAGTCTAAAGCTCGGGTCTTTTCAACCTTCCTGGGCTGTATCTCCTGGAGATAGCAAATCTATAAAGTCTCAACCCCTTGGCTTTCATGAACAGCTGACCTGTTGTTAGCCACAAATCCCATTGGCTTTCTCATACTTTTATACCTGAACAGCTGAGTTCTCCAAACTTCTTCCTCCTTTCAACCCAAACGATAGACCTAGTACTGAGCAAGGCCCTACCCCCGCTAATCAGCCTCCAAAACAAAGTGGAAGGATAGGGGCTCAACCAGTGGGCAACGGCAGTTCTGTGGATCCCTTGCCTGAGCATCTCCCATATTTGCCATATGCCGGAAATGTCCTCTGGGCATTTCGTCATTGTCACTGGATAGTATTTCACCTCAAGTGTGCCCCAGGAGAAGGATCTGAGCTTTCCTAAAAGAATGCCTGATGTATGAGAGTCCTCTTAATTGGCTTCTGATTCAAGGTGAATGAGATTTTAAGAAAAGATGGCAGTGAGCCTCCATGTACTGACTTATGTGCTGCCCAGCCATCTATATTTATTGTTTCCATAACCAACGGAGAGCTTGATTTAAAAGAGGATGCCCAAGAATCCCAGTTTCCGTCACCGAGGCATTTTCAGAGGAGCAGCAGGAGTTTAGGGAAGACTCTTCTGGCCGGAGGGACAGATCCTCTTACTTCTTTTGCCCTTCCTCCCTCTGACTCAATATGAGTGATGGTGAGACTAGGCTTTTTATTTCATTGCTGTTGAGGAAAGACGGTGCTCTCACGGGTACGCCGGAAGGCAGAGGACTCCCTGGATACATGCGGGCCTGGGACAGCCAAGAGGGCAGTCACGTAATGACCAGCCTTTTCTCGCTGGGCAAAATTCATGTCCTTTTGTTCTCCACAGCTAACTCCTTCCTCCGAGAGATTCAGCCCATTCTCCCCGTTAAACTCTCTGTCTCCCTGCCTTAAGATACACTGACTTACCAACACTCACACATTTTATCACTGAAAGAAAACAATGCCTCCTCAACCTCATTGCAGTAATTCTTAAGCCATCTCCTGAGTACACATCAATAATGTATGACAGTTGTCCTCTAGTGGCAAGCTTTAGAGTCACTGTCACCACTGCCTTGCCTTCATCAGGGCAAGGGGAGTCACAGGGGAACTCCTGAGGGTGCTAAGACAGCGAGTCCATGACATGCCCGTTCCCAGCTTTGAAGGTGCTGTTTCTCAGGACACCCAGGCTTAGAGGGAAACTTGAAGGGGTATTCTACAAGGGAGGAGTGGAGAAAGTGGATTCTCACTTTGTAAAAACGTTGTGGTAAAATGAACATAATATGAAACTTACCACATTAACCATGTGTGAGTGTCCAGTTCAGTGGCAAGTTCACTCCCATTGTCATGAACCCATCACCCTCTCCCAGAACTTTCTCATCTTCCCCAGGTCTGTATTTACTCCACGCTGGCTCACTATTTCCCACCTCCCCTCAGCCCCTGGCAACCACATTCTTCTTTGTGTCTCTGTGAAATGACTACTCTTAGTGTCTCATGGTAGTGGAATTATGCAATGTTTGCCCCAGACTGGGTTTATTTCGCATAACACAATGCACTCAAGAGGGACCCTTTTATTTTTAAAGAATGAAATTTAGTTACAGAGCAGGGCATAAAGCCTCCAAATGCAGGCTAACAGATTTGTTGTCAAGCAAACACAGATAAAACCACTAAGCAAGTCCACAACAGGACCTTCCAGCACCCCCGAAAGCCCCAGCAAACCTCGCCTGACCACAGCTTGCCCCTTCTTCCGTTGAGACAGTGACAGTCGAGACAGGGCTCTCGTTAGTGGGGTGAGTGGTTAAGGGGGTTGCACGCACCTGCTGTGTGTTGGGGGATCACTGCAGGCAGTGCTGTGTAGAGAGGCCGTGGGGCTGGGCACAGTGGCCTGGCTGAAACGGGGATGTTCCCAATGGACACTATGTGGTCTCTGACCCCAAGAAGTTATAACCTAGTAAAATCAGCCTTAGAATAAGGAGAAGATACTACCAGGCATATAAAGAGAACCAAAAGCAGTCTCTGTCTGCTTAGAGAAAATGCTCAGCATATGTCTTCTAGGTTTCCCCATCAGGAGGAGGGTAAGGCAATTAAATGTGGAGAAATAGCAGCCAAGTTAAAAAAAAAAAAAAAAAAAAAAAAAGATTGAGAGAGGGAGAGAGGTAACCAACTGAACAGTAGGAGATGATGGGGAAACTCTATTTCAAAGGCTCTGTTTATGGGAGATGAGAGTGCAGTCTTATCAGAGATTGAAGTCCCTTTGCAGAACATTCCAGAACAATTTGAGAAGCCCAAGCATGGTAAATCATAGGGAATGGGAGGCGTTCATCCTCAGGTTCTAAGAGAAATAAAGTGTGAGAGAAGGGGGATTCTGACAAGGAGGTACAATAGATCTCCTGACAAGGAGAGCTCTGCTTCTAAAGATTGGGAGCTTCTAATGTGATGCCTGCATTTAAAAAAAAAAAAAAAAAAAAAAAAAAAAACTGCCCAGGGAAAGTCAAGGAGTATAGTAAGGCAGACCTAATCTCCCTTCAGAGGAGCTGACTAAAAGCCTGATGTGTGCAGAATGGCCATGATTCAGGTCTATTGGAACATCTTTCATTCGGGAGGCTCAAATGGCTTTGCTGCCGAAATTGCTTACCGCCCAGCTCTGCAGTAACTGTCTGTGTGCCCCAGCTCTCCCAACAAATGCAAAAGCCAGAACAATCCACACATCCCCAGCTCCCCAGTGACTCACCTCCCCCGGCCCCAGCAAAAACAAGCACCGGGGGGTTGGGGTGGGGCGGGGCTCTGGTTTTAAGCAAGATGTACTCTGAGAAACTAAATCTTAGAGTAGGTCACCTCAAGGAAAACTTCCAACCACACATGGGGTCTGTTCCTGGCTTGCTCTCGTGTGGACCTCAGCTGTACATATGAGAAGTGAGAACAGTCCGCGTGTCCATGACGCATCACGCGACAGTGGCAACAGCTGGTATTTATCCATCACTTATTGTGTCCGAGGCTCTCTTCTAATATTTTTTTGGTTTGGGTTTTTTTTTAAGATTTTATTTACTTATTTATTTGACAGAGACAGCAAGAGAGGGAATACAAGCAGGGGGAGCAGCAGAGGGAGAGGGAAAAGCAGGCTTCCTGCTGAGCAGGGAGCCCAGTGTGAGGCTTGATACCAGGACCTGAGATCATGACCTGAGCAGAAAGCAGACTCTTAACAACTGAGCCATCCAGGAGCCTCTTCTTTTTTATTTTATTTTAATATTCCCAATAATCCCTTGAGGTGGTCACTAGGCTACAGATAAGAAAAGTGGTCACCCAGACTACAGATAAGAAAACTCAAGCACAGATAGGTGTAGTAACGTCCCCCAGACTCCAGGTGAGGGATTCTAAACCACACACCTGACTCTGAAACTCACACATAGGATATAGAGATCTGCTTAGGGAACCGAGGGAAGGTCCCAGTTAGGTGTGTGTCTGCACCTTCCAGAAGGCTGGGCCATGGTTAAAAACTATCATTTTCTGGGGCACCTGGGTGGCTCAGTGGGTTAAAGCCTCTGCCTTTGGCTCAGATCATGGTCTCAGGGTCCTGGGATCAAGCCCCACATCGGGCTCTCTGCTCGGCAGGGAGCCTGCTTCCTTCTCTCTCTCCACCTGCCTTTCTGCCTACTTGTGATCTCCGTCTGTCAAATAAGTAAATAAAATATTAAAAAAAAAAAAACTATCATTTGCCAAGGCGGACGTCAAAGGCAGCCATCAAAATTTCAGGGTTTGTATGTGATTTAGTGAAGTCGCTACACATTCAATCTGAGAAATAAGACTGTTGTGATTCCCAAGTTTCAGTGAGGAAGTTTCAGACCTCTGCCAATGCCTCATGCCTGTCAGTGATAAAAGAATAAGTTAATGAGAATTGCTGTAAAAGGCAAATAATTATAAATCCTTCCTAATTTTCAGAGAAGAATAAGAAGTGTGGAAGGTGTGTAGTATTTAATTCTTTGTTTATCTTTAAAGCAGCATGGATGTGACTGATCTCCATATCGTAGGCTTACATTC
Source organism: Mustela nigripes (assembly GCF_022355385.1). Taxonomy (NCBI): domain Eukaryota; kingdom Metazoa; phylum Chordata; class Mammalia; order Carnivora; family Mustelidae; genus Mustela; species Mustela nigripes. Next base: position 34,654,185 of record NC_081564.1, on the reverse strand, counting down.
TGGGGCTCTGAACAGCCTAACAGATTGCTTTCAATCACTTTTCTTTTTGCTTTGCAGATGATCATTCGCGGGTGAGGCTGCAGACCATAGAAGGAGATACCAACTCAGACTACATCAATGGAAATTATATCGATGTATGTATTTTGAAACTGTCCGTAAGCCCAACCGTTCTGACACATTCCACATCATGTGTCTGCTGTGACATGGGTGGGCACACATTGCTCCAACTCCAGAGCAAACACATAGCTGTCGCCCCACACCCTGCAGAACTTTGGGGGGAAGACATGGCCAGTCCTGGTCTCCAATGGGCCTATGGGCTGGTGAGCTCCCTTCCTCCCCTCCCATGCCCCCTTGCTGTCCTGCACTCTTATGGACCAAGAAAACATTATTTCTGGGTTTTTGTTTTTGGTGGGTTTTTTTTTGTCAACAACTTAGATTATTTGACACTTAAAAAAAAAAACCTGTTTACATATTAATAGGATAAAACTCTCTATATCTTAATTCGATGATTTGCAATCTCACACCATTACTGTACTTTTAGGTTGCCTTCAAAGTAGTCTGCAGCTGTTAACCAGGACATGTAAGGCACACAAGACACGTCATTAAATATGTAGGCTGTTTAATTATTGAAGACGGCTTCTTTGTTCATTCTGCATCATGTTAACTTAATGTCTTACATTAGAATAAATTCCTGAGGAGACAACATGTTTTCAGTTGAAAGAATGAATGAAATCAAAAGTCGCCTGAAAATGAAGGGAAGTCATTGTTACCTTCAAGCCCAGGCTCACATTAAACAGGCTTCAGCTCTCTTGCAGTTCCCCAGGCAGTGTGCTTGGCTGTCACATTGTCTTCTAGCCCATCAGTACTTCCATGGGCAGGGAAATAAATAATAGATATAATAAATATATCTACCTATATCTATAACAAATACATCTATCTATCCATAATGTATATAAATATATCTATCCATATATATATGCTCATATATATATGCATAGATAGATATACATATATATACACATATATATAGAACCTATACATATATATAGGCTCTTATCCATATATATATATGGATATATATATATGGATGGATTCTTATCCATACATATATGACTTCTTTTATTATCTTGGTTTTCTTGGTTGAGTATAAATCGGAAGCTACTGAGTAAAGTCCTAGCATCACAATCTAGCATCAAACCAGAAGAAATGTTATTTTTACTATGACTTGGAAAGGTTTGAGACTTTGGCTATGGATCTGAGGGGGGGCCTTGCGGGATGACTGTTTGAAGACGAATTCCCATCCCATTCCTCAAATGAACCCCTAAACTTCATAATGGCCCAAAACGTACCCAACCCAAGTTGGATTTTTTTTTTCCATTAAAGCAAAATTTCTTCCTTAAGTACATTGTACTTATTTCTTTACCCAGCAGACATTTAGTGAGTACTTATGGGATAACTCACAGGTGTCCGAGATCTGTTACCTTCTCCCCAAGGCCTCACAGTTTAGAAGCTAAAGTAAGAAATATCTTCTCTGTAATACTCTTTCCCTTGGGAAATTCCATGGGAATCCTGTTCCATCCCCAGTCCCAGCTGCTAGAGCCCCTGCAGAGTCCTTAAGCACAGGGAAAGTATCCTACTTGTCTCTGTACCCCCTGCACTGGGCCCAGACCTGCAATACCGTAAGCACTTCGTTAAGTGTTTGATGAATCAAGGCCTGAAGGAGTAAATGGAATCTGATTAGGCTTTGTGGTAGAAGTGATTTTAACTAAACTTTCAAGAATGGGCGGATAAAGATACAGAGGAGGAAAGACATAAAAGTAATGAAAATACCAGATTAATTAGTTTTTATTTTAATGGAGAAGAGAGTCAATATTCAGGGCCCGTTTATTCACTTAGTCAACAGGAGTTTATTGAGCAGCCTATTATATTATATGTCAGTTACTGGTGTAGATATTGGAGTCGCAACTGCAAGCGATGCAGATCAAAAACAAAAGCCGACCTCCAACCCAGGGGAGCTGGTGCTTTAATTGGAGGAAACAGCAACAAATGAATGAAACCAGTTAATGCTCTATGGTATATGAGGTGGTAATAGGACAATGGAGAAAATGGAAGCCGTAACGGAAGACACAGAGAAGCGGTTTGGAGGTGGATTGTAATTTTTGGGTAGAGTGGCTGGAGTCAGCTCTACTGAGAAGGTAATAATGGAATGGAAAAGTTATGCCATGTAGGTATTCAGGGAAAGAGCATTCCAGACTCAAAAAAAAAAAAAAAAAAAATCAAAGCCCAAGCAGGCGAGGGTTGGTGGAGTAGAGTCGAGTCAAGGGGGTAGAGTCCCAGGTGAACAGGTTAAAAGGGTTGTAGGGACAGATAAGGTAAAAGTCATACAGATGTGGGCTTTTACTGTCGCATAGGCAGTCACCGGGGCAGAGGGGTGATATGATGCCAGAGTGGAGAGGGGAACACATTGTAGGTGGGTGTGAATAGAAGCATGAACACCTCCCATAGAAGCATGAAGACCTCCCAGGGGCTACAGGAGCAGTGAGAGAGCTGGGTGGGGGGGGTGGGGGGTGCCTGGAATTATGGTGGCACTGGAAGATGAGAAATGGTAGGATCCTGGATCCATATTCAACCCAGAGCCCTGGATTTGCTGACAGTTTATTTGGGGGTGTAGGAGCAAGAGAGGGGCCAGGGTGCCTTTGAGATGGCATTGCTATTATCTGGGAAGAAGACTGTGGACAGAGCAGATTCAGGTGGGAGGTAGGGGGGAAATAAGGAATTCACTTTTAGGTGTGTTAATCCTTAAATATATGTTATACATATAGGTGAAAGAGCTAAGTAGGAGATTATCCCACATAGGAATTTGGGGGGTAGGGGGGCAGGGAAGGCCAGGCTGGAAGTGAGGATGCAGAATTCATCAGCATACAATGGCACTGAAGGCCATGGGACCAGATGAGATCACCAAGGGAGTCCATGTAGATGAGGAAAGAGTCCAAGAACTGGGCCCTCCAACATCAATGTCAAGGCAAAGAGGAGGAATGGGCAAGTGAATGAGGGAGACAAGCCAGGGAGGGAGGGAGGAAGAAAAACGGGAGAGCATCATATCCCAGAAGGCAAAGAAGAAAGTATTTCAAGGGGATTAATCATGTCACATAGATGGTGGCAGGTCACAGAGATGAGAACAGAGAAATGACCATTGCATTTAGCAGCGCAAGTCATTCGTGGACTGTGTGGATTATTTCTGTTTTGTAAACAAGTTCCTCCTATCTCCTAGCCTTGCTAGGACTGATTCATGGAACCGTACATCAGACAGGGTCTTGCTTTGTGGCATCTACCATCTGGCAAGGAATGAGTGATCATTTAATAATCCTATTTAATATCTGTCAAAATTCTTTGAGACCTACAGCAGGTCAGTTGTATAAAGAGTGGGTTTGCCTTTGCTGTTCATTATCGATGACTTTTCTTTAAGAGAAAAAGCATCCAACAGACATGCATTTTTCTGAGAAATCTGTATTTCCTCTCCAAGTTTCTCCTGTCTCCCATCTGGCTTTGGGCACAGCATATTGAGTAATCTCGGGGGACAGAAATGGAAAGTATTAAGATCCACGGTGATACTCCGTTACCTGTGTGTCATTTTCTCTAAATTGGTTTTCTCTTTCCCGGATATTGATCCTCCAGTGTTCTTTGTTCCCTTCTTTCTTTGGTCCCAATTTTCATCTTTTCCTCTTCTCACGGGGTCACGATAAAAGGAAGGGGCCTTGCAGAATTTCTGCCTTGTCAAATTTCTGGCTCTTGTTACAGCAGCATGGCATACCATTAGCAGTGTTTAAGAATGATGTTCAGTATCACTATTGATATAGCTGCCTATACCGGCAGGACAGAAAATGCGTTAAAACCCTTGGCATCTTGCCAATAACATCCCGAACACAAATGAAATCCTATTGCACATTCCCAGCCTGTTTGCAATCTAATAAGAGTCGTGGTCATGTTATTTCAGAGAATCCATAAGTTGTTAGTGTTTATTGCTCACCCATCATCTCATAGCCAGTGTATGATTAAGTTACTCCCACCCCCGGTGTAAGCAACAGAACTGTGATGTGTGATGCACCTTTGCTTTTTATGTGGAACTCCGTGGTACTGCGTCTGGTCATTGAACTTCCAGCCGACACCATTGTTGGTCTTTGTCTGTGCATTCATTGTGGCAGACTTACTGTGTGACTTCTGCACTGCGTATCGATTTAAGTTGGTCAAATATTCTTTCTCATTTATTTTTAGGGTTATCATCGACCCAATCATTATATTGCTACCCAAGGTAAGTCTCTTACAGCTTTGATACCTTTCTTTGGTTGTTTGCCCACTCTGTATCATTTTGACCCTGTGCCACACCTCCTCCCCAGCAGAATGATATCCTACACTGCTGTGGCCCCATTTATTACAGTACTTATCATCAATACACCACCCATCAGAAGATCTGGTAATCCAGTCATTTAGCTAGAACGTCATGTGATTATTAGAAGAAGTGTATTCATCAACTGATTATTGAATTAAATCTGTCTACCTTGGGAATTAATCTGACATCTTCATAAATAGGTATATAGAAATTCATTAAATAAATATGTGCTGAGCATTATCTATACCAAGACCCATGCTGGTTGCCTCCAGGGGGGCAGGCTGAAGCCATCAGGCACCCCCTTGCACATTGGTTGTGATTTGGTGAGGAAGGTACGGGTGACCTGTACATTATTACAAGCAGCACCAGTTAGAAATCTGTGTGAGAAGTTCAGAGAAAATGTTAGAGAAACTTGGAGAAGATAGAAGTTGCTTTCAGATAGGATGATCTAAAAACTGCTTCGTGGCAGAGGTCAGCTGGGGAAGACAACATCTGAATAGCAGAGACATGAGCAAAGATCGAAAGCCAGCAATTAGTGCTGCTGGGTGGAAAGCAGTTGTCAGATCGTTTGGGGTAAAGGAACAAGAAACCTGGAGTAACGTGCTGGAGAAGCTCATGGTAACAGCTTTTGTATCGTCCTCCTGGGACACTGACTGTGAGGTGTGTCATCTATGGAGAATGAGGATCATGGAAGTCTGGGGTGTTGGGAAAGAGGCATCGTAAGGGATGTGTTAGTGTGTCTGTTAGATGAGCCAAAGAAAGCTGAGAAGCAGGGACAATCCAGTTAGGGTTGAGAGCATGCATTCTCTTCATTTTATTATTTTACCATTGTTTTTAGTAATTGTGTTACATCCCAGAAACACGAGCAGGGAAATTGAAAGGATATGACTTGCCAATGGTTAGGGATTGGCAGGGGTTGCCTAAAAGAACATCAAGGAGCAAGAGAATAAAGGATGCCAAGAAAATCATGGCTGGAAAGTCTAGGCTTAAAGGCGGGAGGGTTGGAGTTGTTTGTTGGGCCACAAGAGGAGAGAAGTAGCTAAAGGACGAAGGTCAGGTTCAGTTAATGAGTCATAGATTGTAACCGGCAAACAGAATGTGTCAACACTTAGAGAAGCACTAACCAGCAGAACTTTCTGTAATGGCGGAAATTTTCCTTTTCTGCGCCAGTCAATACAGTAGCCACCAGGAGATACTCTGAAAGTATCTACTATGAATGAAGAACTGAATTTTAGATTTTAGTATTGATTTAAATGACTTTATTTGGCTCTTCCCTACTGGTAGTTTCATAGAGCAGAGCTCTGGGGTAGTGTGACTGAAATGGAGCCACCAAGGGGCCTAATCCTAATCCTGACAGCCTCAGACAGAACCCGGGTGGCACCATGCATAGAGTCCACAGTCTCATGTCACCGTTTGTGATTCTACACCTGGGTTTTGACGACCTACTTGACCTCCAGTATGTTTCCTCCCCCAAAATGAAGGCAGTAGTGACTCCTTCCAGGATCACTTGGCTGGTCAAAGAAAGGTCACATGGAGCGTGCCCAGCTGACACGAAGCAGACCCTTATAGAAGTTGCTAAGGCCTTCAGGGAGCAAGTGCCTGGTTCAAACTCTTACTTGATAGGACAGAATGAGGACGTGTATCCAGGGCCTCTGAATCCAGCCTTGGTTGCCTTCTCCTATATGCTGCTGCTTCCCAGCTGAATCCACCAATGTTTTCAAAGGAATCCTTTGTTAGTTCCTTAAAATCCTGCTAATGGATTCCAGAATATTTAAAGTAAGGGTCATAACAGATCTCATTTAATAAATCTGATGATACTCTGGAATTAGCAGTTTTTATACATGTGTGTGAAAATTTGATCATAAAATACACAAAATATTGATTTCTTGCTTATTAGCCCATTGTTTCACCAATAGCATGAACCTAAAGTTAAATCTTATTTGAATTTTCAGAGTTGAGGACCTCTAGATTACTGTGACTAAACAGCCAGCATCGTAGAGATAGGAACCCCCGAGTCCTCTGTGCAGCCGCTCACCTGGCATCCCTTTGTTCATCCCTCTGCCACTCTCCCCCCCGGGGATATCACGCTTCGAAGAAAACTGCCATTAGAGAAGTCACTTTCTGGTGCCTTCAGAATTCGTCTGAGTCATACTTAATTGCTCAGTAGCCCTCTTTAGAAACGTTCAACATATCAAGTGTTAATGAGTAAATACATTTGTTGGCAGCTAAGAAATGGCAAATGTAATCACTTTGTGGTAGACCACCCATGTGCCCTTAATGGAGAAGGATGTTCCATAACCCCCCGTTTGCCAGAACGTGGCATCTTTCCCGGCACAGGGGTGGTCCACAGCTTGCACTTGGAAAACCAGCAGTACTTATATCACTGATGGTGGTGCAGGGAGAGGGACAGAAATGAGAAAAAAAAAAATTTAAGACTTTTTTTTTTTTTTTTTTTTTTAAGAAAAGAGAGTGCCAGCAGGGAGAGGGGCAGAGGACAGAGGGAAAGGGGGAGAAGCAGGCTCCCTGCTGAGTGTGGAGCCCGATGTGGGGCTTGATCCTACGACCTGAGATCACGACCTGAGCCAAAATCAAGAGTCAGATGCTCAAACAACGAAGCCACCCGGCGCCCCAGAAATGAGCACGTATTTTAAGTCTAGCATTCAATCAAGACAGTACACATCATGTTAAGAGTGATGTATTCAGACCACAAGGTCTGGGTTAAAACGTTAGAATCTCTCTTCTAGTTTATTACACAAATGCAACAAAACTGTTAGCCTCAGACTGCCAGAGGATTTCTGATCCTCTGCAGAGATTGGCACGGAGAGGTAGAACACGACCATGGAGCTCCTTCGTAAAAAAACAAAAACCACAAACGTCTGATTCTAAGAATCCAAGAAAATGGGTGATAAAGCAGATGCAATTTTAAAATCTCTCCTTGCTCTTTATCTTTTCTAGTGTGCACTGATATAATTCTTTAAAACCTATTCATAGCAGGAACCCACAAAACTACATGAACAGTCCAGTTTACTGATAATCAGATCTATTCCCAAGAGTTTTAAAATATGTAGATTTTCACCAACTCCCTTCAATCTAGAAGACATGTCCTCAATTTATCTCTTCAATCTCTTCCTCCCCAACCTCAACTTTATTGACATTTGTACCAGTAACTGACTTTGACCTTTGATGATAACGGTCATGTTTCTCCAAATTGAAGGGACCACAATCAAGCCAGATCTGTAGCTTTTTTAGTATGTTCTTCCTGCCTGCCCCTCTGCTCCATTTAACTGTTTTCTGTCTGCAGCTAATATGTCAGTGACCCAGTATGCATCTCATCACACCTGTCTGACCAGCCGTTAATACAATTGTAACTTTCAGGATTTATGATTTGGCACACCAGGAATCAGAGGAGGGGAAGTCACATCTGTTAATGCATGTCTGTACTCAGAGTACGGATTTCAAAAGCAGGGCTCACGGTGAGGGGCAGATGAGTATGCAGGTGGGTAGGATTGCCCAGAACCGATCATATTTCACCATCAAAAGATACCCCGTGGAGACCCCAGTGTGGGCCACGAGCTGGAGGAAACGGCACACATTTAGAATCGCTCCTCCAAAATGATTCTGGAGAACACCTGCCAGCCATGTGGTATGCAAATGAGGGGGGCTGGAGAAGTGTTCTTTTTATGATTGTTTGGATTTATTTTTAAGACTGACTTCAAGAGTCCTGCTTTAGAAACCTTAGGAAAGATGCCGTCAGCTAGTTGAGGAAGGAAACTCTGTCAGTCTGTGAGGGACACGGCCTTTCCAGCACCCAGCCCCTCTTCCTCATGACCCCGCTCATGTGTGGGCTAGAGGGGCACAGGAATATCGGTGGATCCCGCCGGAGGAATTTGCCTGTCACTCCCTCAGTGGGGGCCATCATGAAATCCGGAGGTCACAGTCTTGTGGTGGGGCCCCAGCACTTGACTGCCATTTCTGGGAGCCAGAGGAGGGGTAAAGAGCATCCGTGGGGTGAGTGGGGAAGGCAGGTCTTCAGCCAACCTTGAGGGAGGGTTCCTGTGTCAGAGGACAGAGGACGGGATGAACAGGAGGACTCCGCAGGTCAGGCAGGAGCACAGAGCCCTGGCAGAGGGCACAAGGGAGACCTGACTACAGATAGGAAGGGTCTTCACCTCCCTTCATGGTGTCTTGAGTCCTCTTAGGCACTGATCGAAATGGATCTTCTCTCAGGAAAAATTCATACATACACACAATTTTATATAGACATTCAGACATTCACAGACACTAAAATCTAGCCTGAAAAATATCTACATCCCAGATTTAAAAAAAAAAAAAAAAAGCTCTGAGTTGGAGGGGTAGGAAAAACTGGCAGGTTAAGTGAGGACATTGGTTTAAAGGTTGTGAATGGAGAACATTGTTTAACTAAAGGAGGAAGGGCAGAGACAGGAGAGGAAGGATGTTTCTGAGCCATGTGGTGGTGAAAACAGTGCTTTAAGAAGATTAGTTAGGGGGCATCTAGATGGTGTGCTTGGTTAAGGGTCCAACTCTTGATTTCGCCTCAGGTCATTATCCCGGGGTCATGAGATCAAGACCACATTGGGCTCTGCTCTGGGTGTGGAGCCTGTTCGGGAATCTCTCTCTCTCCTCCTGACCCTACCCCACCTCCTGAGCTCTCTTTCTTTCTCTCTCTAAAAAAAAAAAAAAAAAAAAAAAAAGTAAAAGGATTAGTTTGTATGGAATTATCCCTCAGAGAAAACTGGAAATAGAGGTAACAGAATAACCACACACACAAAAAAAATCTGGAGTACAAACTAATAATTCAGACAACGATAGTGACAGCGAGGCAGGTGTAGCTTTTATTTCACTCAATAACCTAAGTTGCATACAACTGAAATATATTTTCTAATATTAAATATAGTGTCAAAATAGTTGATTTTCAAGTATGTTCCTTCTCATGTAATAAAAAGTGATAAATACATTTTCTTTCTATATTCGTAGTTTTGCTTGATAAAATACACTTCTTTTTGAAAGTCAGAATTTTTATTTGTCCATTCATTCAATAAATATGAAGTGCCTATTAAGCGCTAGACTTTCTGGTATAACTAATTTTCTGTCCTCTGATGAATTTGGGTATTAACTCGTCCCATTACATACATAGAGGAAAGAGGAAGCCCTTGGGGAGCAGTAGGGGTAGAAAACAGAACTAACGTGTAGTTGAGGGCCGGCAGTGCACCCACAATGTTTCCAGACACTTTTCCTCCTTTCCCTGTCGAGTGCTGCCTGATAATCATGTGAGTCTCACCCTGGATTAGAGTCTCAGGGCTTACGGTCTTTCTCCCGCGCTGAAGCTCTCTCCTCAAAATCTAATCCCTTCCTTCCAAGTTAATGATCTTTCTCAAAAAAAAAAAAAAAATTCTATGATACAGTCATTTCTGGAAATACCTCTTAATTAAAATTGTCTCAGATGTCCTGAAATGTGACACTAAGATTCCAGAGTTTCCCTTTTCCCCAGCGGGCCTCTGGGCACCCTGTTTGGAGAGTCGCTAGTCCAGGGAACGAACACAGATGGTGACAGGAAGAGACTCTATGTGGCAGCAAAATGAAGGCTGAGGTCAGAATTCCAGGGGCGTAGCCAGGCCTGTCAAATTAGCACAGTCCCCCCCAAAAATAAACAATGAAAGGGTATCAAGCCACCTATCCTCAAGAAGAGTAAAATGCATGGGTCTTAACAATCTGAAGCTAGCACATCTTTTGTTCGCAGAAACTCTGATGCTCAGTGTCATGTTTCCGGATGCCAGTCACACTGGGACTGATAGAGAAAACCGGTTACCAGATAGCTGTTTACCATTAGAAATATCACTGTCTGTCAGGCAGAACCGCCCTTCGCCTGGCAAGGACATTCTGCATTGCAGGCCAGTGAAAGAGGAAGATGCCAAAAAAAAAAAAAAAAAAAAAAAAAAGAAAGAAAGAAACAAAGAGGAAGATGCCTGGGCAGAATGTTGCTTCCTGTCCTCGTATCCGAGGAAGGGCCACAGAGATCATGTATTAATTCAACAGGTACATACCCACTGCCTGGGGGAGAGCTGGCATGAAGCAGATGCCTGGTGAGAATACAAAAATGAGCGCGTGAGGGAAGGAATGAATAAATGAATGAATTGGGAGTCACTGTGTGCCAGACCCCTGTTAGGCAGTAGGACATTCCAACCAGGCAAAAAGGCTATCTCCTGTTGACAGCATCTACTCACCTGGTGGATTTGGAGATCTTGATCTCCAATGTCTGTGACTCCGTCTATTCTCAGGTCCAGGCGATCAGCTCCTATTCTTATGAACACTTTCTCTTCCAACAATCCAGGCACTGTTTTTGGAGATAATCTCTGTCCTGACCCTACCTTTGCCTATCCCCCTCCCATATACACTGGCTAGAATCAGTTTTATTTGTCCATGATTATTATTTATTGATAACTTGAAAAAGAGAAAAAAGAAGAGAAGCCTGGAAATAAATGTCCTCTAGCGACCTTGAGCCAGGAACAGACTTTGAACATGAAAATAACAAAAATGTGGGGAGTGACGATTTCTAGCAGAAACACTTCCCAGTCGTCCACGACAGCACTGCGATTGAAACTTTTCTATCGTGGCTTCCTTCTGTTTGCTGTTGGTCTGGTCTTCTTCTCCACGTCTTCCACATACTCCATGTGGTAGTACTATTTTTCTTAAAGATTGTTCAGAAAGATAAATGTGGTTTATATTTTCCTAGCTCCAAATTCTCCCCGCTAGCCCCTGAAGCAGTGAGTAATGGTGCTGAGAATAGGTAAACTTAACCCTCCTCAGCCAGTCACACTTGGAACAAAGACTTGTCAGTGTCGATGCAAGTTCTACACATTCATGAAGAAGCTTCTGTCTCCTGCATTCTGGCCTCCAGATGGAGATGAAACCTTGAAATTATTTCTCAGTAGAATTGAAAGAGAAAAGTTTTAATCAAGAGCTAAGTCTTCAGTAAACAACTTTTGTTTGTATTCCTCTAACTACCAGTGTGTACAAGTTCACTGGCTGCCATTGTTCCTCCCAGCTAAGTGGCCGCCATATTTCCAATGGTTGTCAACTGGAAGTGTCATCTTTGAGGTTAATTTAAAAGTATTGTCTAGGGGCGCCTTGGTGGCTCAGTGGGTTAAGCCTCTGCCTTCAGCTCAGGTCATGATCTCAGGGTCCTAGGATCGAGTCCCGCATTGGGCTCTCTGCTCAGCAGGGAGCCTGCTTCCGCCTCTCTCTCTCTCTCTCTCTGCCTGCCTCTCTGCCTACTTGTGATCTCTCTCTGTCAAATAAATAAATAAAATCTTTTAAAAAAATAAATAAATAAATAAAAGTATTGTCTAGTAAAGTGGAGTAGTCTCTAATTTTCAAACTTAAATAAGGAGGCTTTGATATCCAGCAAACAGTCACCTTTTGTGAGGTCTACCTTCCGTATGCCCGGGCCAAACTCTCCATGGTGGACCCACTACATGTTACTATTCCTGCACAGTCTTCCAAAGAAAAAAAAAGAGTTGTTTATTCTTCTTTATTCAAAGAAGAATAAACAATTGCAACTAACAGCTTTCCCATAAACTGCCTTTGAAACCATAATTTCTCTTCACCAGATTAATTTCAACAGAGACTGGCCAATTAGCCAAAAGGTCAGATCACAAACATTTCTCACCCTATGCTCTTAATAAACCTGCTCATTAGTAGTGAGAACATTTAAAGACAGGTTGCAAATTAAAAGATAAAACCAAAAATAGATTGCAGTAGGTGGCATCCACCCATATTGTTATAGATGCCATGATGGAAACATGTCCCTTGAGTAACAGAACTTAAACCAACACAGAATAATTGGAAGCCAGTCAATGCTGCTGTCATGCATGCTTTTTGAATCTATAAGAATAATTTACCAGTGTTCTTCATTTGAAGTAGAACATTCTAGAATCTTTTTAAGCTGGTAGAAACTCTTAAAGTCTTGAAGTCCAGCTCCCCTGTTTTGCCATTGAGACAGTTGGATCTTAAAGCACAAATTGCTTCAAGTGACTTTCATCCCTATAAGTTCAAGTGAGGTGTAGATACAAAAGTATTTGCAAACTGTACCGAATATCATTCATGAATATTTTCAGAGATGGCATGCAGTGTTAACTTCGGAGAAACCGAATGTGTTTCCAGTCTCCCGAGAGGCCTTCTGTCCAATCACGGTCACGTCTTTCTTCTAGGTTTAGCCCTTTGGAAGGATAGAGCTGTAGCTGAGGACCCAGGGCCGCAGGCTCCCCCGGTGCTGGTTTCTGGGGCCTGCAGCATCAAAGGCCCTTTCAAAGCAAAGACACTGCTCTCAGGCCCAATTCACCCAAAATGGAACAAATATTTCTGTGAACGTACCAAGTGTCTGGCTCAGACAGGGTTGGAAATACAGCGCTGACCTTAGGAACTACATAGTGCTGGTGTATGTATAAGCAGCCAGCACTAAGTTGTGGTTTTGCCATAAGACCAGGTCTGGGAACTACTGTAGGCTATTTCTCTCCCTGTACTCCACAGTAGGTGGAAAAATGAGACCCAGTGCAGAACTGCTGCTATTTTCCTGACTCTGGTGATCAGATTCCTTGATCACACACCGACACAGTTTTGAACAAGTTCACAGCAGACAGTTTGGGACCTTTCTGGCCATTGCAAGTTACTTTTGTGCCTTGCCTTCTCACTCAAGAGGATGCTTCTGGAAATTTTCTCTCGCAGTGCCCCATGCTGCCATTGAAAATTTGAGATTGCCTACACTGCGTGATACCTAGGGAATCAACTTATTTGTATTTTATTCATTTATTAGATTTATTCTCTTTTTTCTTAAATAAAAGCAGATCCCACTTGTATACTGAGAAAGGCTTAATTAAAGAATACAGAGACTAATGAAAGCTTTTATTTCTCCGGCAGTGGCCCCTGAAGCATGTGAATATAGTTTTTTCCCTTTGCTTTATTTCTCCTTGACAGAAGGCAGCCAGGTCCTTTGGGTCACCAAACCCCTCCATTCTGAAAGCCACCATTCTTCTTTTTTTCTCCTTGATTGCCTTCTCTTCTGGTCCCCTCTTTACAGCATGAACAAGTACTCAAGATGAGTTTATGAGGGTTCTCTTTGGAGACAGGCCTGATGAATGCTCGGTGACTCAGCCAGCAAGAGGCTCTTGTGGTGTGAACATCTGTCATGTGGCTCCCTTCTGAGGCTCCAAACACTTTTTTGTGCGCCTCTTCCCAGCTCTTCAAGCAATATTGCCATACAACCCCTCCCAGGGATCAAGGACCAAAGGTCTCTGCGGAGGGGAGCAAATTATTGCCACACGCTATCAACCCTTTCATTCTTTTCTGTATAAGGGTTTCTCTTTGGAGGCCTGATCTTTACCCCTGTCCCTCAAATCTGATTTGTCTGCCTTTATCCTTCCGCTCTCCACATCAGGAAAAATAGCAGCCTTTGCCTTCCCATTCACAGTGGTACCACTGCACCCTGAAAATGTTTACGTAACTGCCAGGAAGGCCTGATTCTAGAGGAGAGTGGAATATAGGCCACAAAGAGCAAAATCCAAACAATGGTTCATTTAGGTAGATGGGGTTTGGAGAAATGCTTTGAAACATTTCAGTTCTAAGTACAAGTCATGCTAAGGATCACCCCGTTGTTGGTTTTATTCACAGGGCCACGATCAAATCTTTGAAACTGGGGTCCACAAATTCCTCCCACATACAAACATTATTTTTATGTCAGTAACTAAGATGAGACTTTCTTCCCCTCCAAGGGGCAATAGAGAAGAGAAGCCAACAAGAGTGGATTCCAGAGTTAGACTGTTAGTGCTCAGATACCAGATCTGCTAGCAACTGCTCAATACTTATTAGCTGCAATTCTTATCATTATCATCATGTGAATTCCAAAAGACACATTTTCAGTGACACATAGGCCGTTCGGACTTTAATGCTGGTATAGTGTATACCCATAAAGTTTTTATAAAAATTAATAATTCTTCACCGGTTCATGCTTCCTTCCAGAGGGATATATCAAAGGAAACCACTTACTTTTTCACCAGTGTCCTGCATCCTCCTCAAAGTGCAAAGATTATCATCATTTTTTTTAAGATTTTTATTTATTTATTTGATAGAGAGAGATCACAAGTAGGCAGAAGGCAGGCAGAGAGAGAGAGGGGGAAGCAGGCTCCCCACTGAGCAGAGAGCCTGATGTGGGACTCGATCCGAGGACCCTGAGATCATGACCTGAGCTGAAGGCAGAGGCTTAAAACACTGAGCCACCCAGGCGCCCCAAGATTATCATCATTTTGAAACAAAGGACAGGGGTGCCTGGGTGGCTCAGTAGGTTAAGCCTCTGCCTTCAACTCAGGTCATGATCTCAGGGTCCTGGGATCAAGCCCCACATCAGGCTCTCTGCTCAGGAAGGAGTCTGCTTCCCCCCCCCCCTCTCTGCCTGCCTCTCTGCCTACTTGTACTCTCTCTGTCAGATAAATAAATAAAATCTTTTAAAAAAAATTATAAAAAGAAAAAAAATGAAGGACAGACATTGGTTGGAAAGACAATAAACTATATCATAAGCTTGGAGAAACGTATTTTCCCTCTGCTTTTGAAGTCTTGTAGAAATTGAGCAGCTCTGATAGCAGCAAAGCACACCAGTCTTGGTGTTCTGAAGGCTTCCCTGAAGCACACATAGAGTCACAGATCACATGAAAGGGAAAACCGCTAATTCCAAAGGCCAGACACGTTTTTTTGCAACAGGGTTTGTCCAAACCAATTTCTGAGATAAGAATACACAAGGATAGTTTAGAGAGGAGCTTTGGAAGGCTAAGAAATAACAAATGGGGCTGAGAAATGATCTTGTGGAAAAGAGAATAATAATGACAGACGAGCAGTGGGGGGAATAAAAGGAAAGATATGCACTCTTGGGCTCCTTCTTCAACCTGTCTGTGTTGGGTAGGGAGGTGCTAGTTAGGCAGGCCCCGTCTTCTGCTTGGCTAGAGGTTGACCAGGTGCCTACAAGTGGTCAGTTACAATCTGCATCAAAGAGATTGTAGACAGTGTGGAGCTGAACCAAAAGGAATTCCTGCAGACCACTTCTGAGATCCATCTCACACAGCAGAGTCCCAGGAAATGCACATGTCTCTCAAGCATTGCGAGTCAGTTGAGGAAGAGGACCTCAGGGTCAATAGTTCATCTGTGCATAAAGAGTTTAGAGTAAAAAGAACAATAGTTCTTTTTAAAATCATATAACAGTATCATGGTTGTGTTCTTTAAAAAATATGGAGATACCCAGTGAGATATTTACATGCAGGCAAGAAAATGTAGACACTTCCCTGGTGAGTAATCGCGCCTATGGTTTTGAGTGAAGGTGACACCTACCCTGACCCACACCCAAAGCCTCACGCTCACACAGGGGAAAGCAAACAGGATATTAAAGTTTTTCACCAATAATTTATTAACAAGTTTCCAAAACAAATTTCCTGGCAACACAATCAGATGACCTTATTCTACTTCGTATGACACATAGAAAGCTTTTTCCTAAGTTTTCTTAACAGAACATTTATATCACTTCCAAAAACTTTTTAGTTTTGAGTTTGGTGCCAACATTTTCATAGATAAAAATATGTTGGTGTTCTTCTTTTTAACAAAACCCACAATTGTAATTTAGGTCATCGTACGTCATATGTGGTATGGAAGCCATCATAGTTATTTTTTGAATGACTTTATTTTTTAATCTTTATTTGGGATTTTATCACTACACTAATGTCTAAATGGTTAAAGGTATGTATGTGTTTGTGTGTCAGAAATCATTTATTTAAAGACTCCTAAGGGTGATCTTACAGATTTTTATTTTTAAGTGCTTTATTTTAGTTAATTTTAACACATGGAGCTTTTGTTTAAGGAAAAAGAAAACTTCTAAAAATATTATGACAAACTTTGTTCTCAAAGCCACTATTTTCATTTATTTCCTTGTTTAAAGGTCTTAAAATTCCTGGTAGGGGAAAGGAAGAATATACTCAGAATATTTGACTCATTTTGTTTCCAGTTTACTTTTTTATTTTTTTTTTCCAGTTTACTTTTTTAAAAAATGTGCTTCTTCATCTATTTTTGCTGTCACTTGAGACATAGTTAAGAATGGTGTGTGGAAAGGCAGGAAGTTTATCCTAACAAAGATGAACTAGGGAAAACCACAGTAAAAACGGTGAGGGTATATAAAAATTCACAACAGAAAAGAAGGAATTACAATAATGACTAATCGAGGTAGAATGAACTCACATTGGAACTAAAGTACTAAACAATATGAATGTGAAAAATGGGAAGGGAGAAACTAGAATTTTAAAATACCAAGTGCCTTATATTTCTTAGGCAGAAAACGGGTATTGATTAAATGTGTCTTTATTAAGACATAGCCACGAGTATCTAGTATATTATTCTTTAGAGGTTTTTTTAAAAATATTTTATAACTATTTTAATCGAATAAATGAATAAGACAAAAGGCACGTTATTAACCAAAACAGAGACAATGTCTGAAGGGTTATGACTTAATCCACAGACAGAGGCTTCCTGGGCTTTTTGAGAATCTGCATGCAGCCTGTCTATTAGTGTTTGGTTTGTACCAATTTTCTCTTAATTAAATCTGACATGACCTTTTGGTGTCCAGTCAGGATTGCATATGTTCTAGTAATGTACCTGGAAACCAACATTCCATGTAACGGATCATCTAGGGAGAGCCACAAATATTTGCACAGTCGATGTTGGCACACTCTCTCATTTCGGACTGAAAGGACAATTTTAGGGAAGGGTATGAGTCAAGTGTAAACATCAACATGTGGATCATGTGTTTGAGGGGAAATGTTACTAATGGGAATGGCAGGAAGTGTGTGCCTGGTTTTCAGTTATAAGAAGAACGCACACCTGTGAGCCAATTCAGAACAGACGGGGTAATTGGCAAGTAGCTGCTCCCATGAGTGGGCCAGGCAAAGGGAAAAGACTCACAGTGGGAAAGCCTACTCCAGAGTAAGAAAGGGTTTATCTTTGTGTGCGAACCACTGAAATTATTAGCTGAAAACACTATTTAATGTCCTTATTTAAGTCATCACTTTTGACACTACTTCTTAAAAGGTCTATTTTATTATAGCTCCAACGCCTATTTTCTCTTTTATTGTCACTAAATGAAAATTCCAGTAGACTGGTGAACATTCCGAACCCTGTAATTCTGGACAGGGAGGGTGCTTCACGTAAGATCTATCCTTAGAAACCCTATTTTAACATGCTACTAGTTATATTTCTGAATTTAAGTTAAATATTCTCATGTTTTCCCCATCATAGAACAATCCTCAGCATTTGCTCCTAATTCCTTAGCTGATTTATATTGTTTCTTTTAAATGGTAATTTCTGGGAGGTGAGGGGACGGATATTCTTAGCAATTCAGGAAAATGAGCAAATCACATCTCGTGCACCCAGCCATCTCAACTTCGGTTTCCACTTTCTGCAGCTGATACCAAAAATTATTCATAAAAACTCCATGCTTTAACATAAGTAGCCTCAGGGAAGAGCAAATGCACCTATCAAATAAGTGTTGTTAAGGTTTATTAATGCAGAAGCCGAGTGTTTTCTGTGTCACCATTATCGCTTTTGTGACACACGAGGCAGATTCAGTCTGTGAAACGTGGTGGCATATTTTACCTTTTACATTTCACTACTGCACAAATGAAAAGCTACTAAATGTAAAATTATAGACGTGTTATGGAACAATCATATTGAGAAATCACATAAAGTTTTGTAATAAAAACTGACTCAGAAACCACTGAAGGGACATCTAACGCTCTGAATGTTGAATGACTGACTTCATGATACTTATTCTAGATTATTGCCAGCAGTAACAATAACAATAATGGATCAAAAATTTAGGACCCTTTTATTTATGAGCAAGAGCTTTAAAATAAATGCATAAATCCTAGGCTCATCTTTTTCCGTATCTGAATTCCACCTTCAATGGTCTTCAGTGCTAATGGAGTGAACTGGATGCTGAAGGACTTGACCAAGCCCAAACCAGGCCAGTGCCCAGGGCAAGAACTCCTGCAGCTACTTTGCCCCCGCCCCTTCCGTCTGTACTTTCACCGTTCAGTGTGTACCACACACCGAGTACAGCCCCTCTTCCCACATCTGGGGCCAGTCCGTCTCAGTTGGAGGACTGACGTTCACTAACAAGCCTCACCCTCAACCAGTCTGCAGAGGTCATTCTGAAATCTAGAAAGTGCAGCTGGATTGCCCTGGGTTGTCATCCCAGTTTCAAGGGCATTTATTCTCCCAAACCTGTTTCTCATCTTAAAATGGAAATTTACACACTTGAGGTGGTGAACAGATGAGACAGTCGACAGAAATCACACCTAGCCCGAGGGGCTCATCCCTGTGCCTCATTTAACTGTTCACCCTCTTTGTCATCCCCCTTCCCAGGTCCCCCTTCCAGCCCAGGGCCTCGCTGGGCTCCTGTGCACTAGGTTACAGCAAGAGTCCGACTCAGTTTCATCTAAAACCCCCTCCAAGGGTAGCCTCAGTTTCCCCCGTCTGATTCAAATGTGAGCCTCGTCTCTGCACTGGGTGACCTTGAGTATACCAGCTGGTCAAGGCTACCCGGAGGGCTGTCACCCTGCCCACCACTGCTCTGACCTTCGCACCCCCATCTTCCGTGTGCTGCTTCACCTGGAGCCACGCTGCCACTACCTCGGGATCCCAGCCATTGCCACGCTGCCTGGACATTTCCACTGCTGGTCTCTGCCAGCCACCTGCATGCCCAGGGAACCATCCTTGGAATATTTGAACATTTTTTAATATGTCTAGAGAAAATATTCAAAAATTTCCCCTCTATTAATCGATATAGAGTCTCATCACTTTATTTACCCTTTTTTAATCTTCATATTCAGCAAATTCCTGTTTCTTGGAGTTTTGGGTCAATAAATAAAACAGGTCCCTCCACTACAGACACGCGTCCATCCGAATCCCACAGGAGAGCTCTACGACTCCCTCTGCACTCAGCCTTTGGGTAGCTGGACTCCGCTTTCCAGCCCACTGCGCCCACTTATGAAAAGGAGATAGATAATATTAAATATTTGCCAAGATAAAATGAGGATTTATATAATTAGAATAAATATTTTATGATATGTGATAAATATATTTTCACTAATTGATGGATTACAGCATATCTAACCTGAAAGGAAACACGTAAAACTTTGAGCCCTGGGTTTCATCCAGAAAAATTTGGTGGACCAGCAAAACGTTTCACTTTCATTTGAAAGAATAGGCAGGGATACCTGGGTGGGTCAGTCGGTAAAGCGTCTGACTCTCGATTTCAGCTGCAGTCATGGTCTCAGGGTTGTAAGATCGAGCCCCATGTCGGGCTTAGTGCTCAGCGTGGAGCCTGCTTAAGATTCTCTCTCTCCCTCTCCTCTTGTACCCCCCCCCCAAAAAAGAGTAAAACTTTCTAGCCTCCACTGCTTTAAGTGTTCTGATTCAGAGCATCCTAACATGAACCAAAATACCCCAGTCTCTAATATGATCAAGTACAGGATTGAATGGCATTATTTAAGAAATAAAATTTTCCCATTATTTAAAATAGATGTACCCCATTTCTAACATCAGATTTTTCATAACAGAGCTTTGTTTCAGATAAGGAAAGCACAAAGCCATGTGTTTTCAGTCAATTGCTTTGCTTCAGATTTGTAGGTTGTATACTTGAGCAGGGCCCCATTATAGTATTTGAGATGGGTGAAGGTTTGGTTAAGTGTGAGAAAGACTGCTGTGCATGGTGGCTCCTTCTCAGGGAGATCAGTTTGGTAGCATCCACGTAGAATTAAATATCTAGAAATGAATCCTTTTAAAAATTAATCCTGTGCCCCATGGGGAATCTCCATGTGTCTCCAGAGTCATACATAGCTCAGTTTGAAGTTCAAGCATCTTAGGACACTTACTTTACTGCCCTTTAAGTGAGAGTGTGATATATTCCTTATATAAGGTGAAAGCCTCTTGAAAGTAGGGACGTGTTTCTGTCACTCACCTTGGCATCCCTTCCACACCTTGACGAGCATCTGACACAGAGCAAGCCGAATGCTCACCTTAGATGCGGAATTCACACTCAGATCCCCACCAGGGCCCAGCAAGGGGGTATGAACGAGGGAAGCAAGCTAGGTGTAGAACCACTGGGCACAGAGAAACTGTGACCTGAATGGGTAGATCCACACTCATGGACCACCAAGGAATAGGTTCATTAAAAACACACCATCATCACCGCTGATGGTAAATAAAGAAACAGAGAGCCATGGCTCCGGTCTTGGAGCACCTGCCTGACGAGGTCATCTTCACTGGGCCAAGCTGAGATAGCAGGACTTGCAGGCTGGGACGGACATCTGCTTAGGAAGAGGCTGATAGCAGCTGGAGGAGGGCTTCTACTCTGGAAGTGCTCCGGAGTCGGGGCAGCTCAGGACGCAGGAGAGGTTGGGTGGTGGAGAAAGAGGGCTGGGGCTGGCCATGCTTGTCAAGCAGTTGGATTTCATTGGCCCCATGGGAGGTTTCAAGGCAGGAGTCAACCTGATTTAAAAAAAAAGAAGGAAGGAAGGAAGGAAAGAAAGAGAGAGAGAGAGAGAGAGAAAGAAAGAAAAGAAAAGAAAAGAAAAACACACATGTTTAAGGAGGTAGTCTCAGGTAGTTGACATGGGTTTTCTTCTGTTATCTTCTTGCCAGGTTAAGATGACTGGGCGCACATGTGCGCATACACACACACACACTCCTGTCAATTAGAACCCTTCTGAGTTGCTTTTGACATTGGCATGGAGGCAGCGTCACATGGTGGGGTAGACCTCAAAGGTCAGCTCTACAATCCACTAGCCGTGTGCCTTCTGATGATGTGCCAGACTTCCTCAGCCTCCCGTCCTCTCAGTAAAATGTGGGAGAACCATAGTGCTCATTATATAGGATTGAAATCTTTTAGCTGAATAAGATAAGATATATAACATACTTCATATGGGACCTGGGCAATATAGACAGTCCCTCAAAGAAGTCAGACGTTTTTCTATTTACAATGGATAGCGATTGAAAGATAGTGTACTACCTTTCTTCCCTTCAAAAAACTAATATGCCACTGGGAGCTTAAGGACCTTGACCTCTCAGTGGCTCTAGTTAACACAGAAATGTATAGAAATGAGAATGTGAAAAGAAGAGATACAAGTCTTCTATCAAGATTTGAAATGATGATTTTAAATATCTCTCACTTCCCATGAACTAGAGAACTCATCAGAATGGCTTTCACTTATGCTTTTCATTGCCTTTTCTTTTTTTTTTTTTTTTTTTTTTTTCCCATTGCACTCTGGTCCTCCCTGACCTTTCCTGTTGTCGCTGTTCCTTCCAGGCTTCGTGGTGGTCAGAATGGCCCCTGCATACATTTTCTTCTCAGCAGAGGTCCGTGTAAGCCAACTATTGTGAGAGAAATGGAATGTATTATTGTTCTGATACTGAAATTTCAAGACCTTACATTTTAAATACTTTAGTCTCGCAAGGGGATGACTGCTGAGAATAACCTTCTTGCCTATTGCAGGAACATCTGTAAGGCACAGCCAAAGCAGCCTCTAGCTCCCACCCAGCCACAAACTGCAGAAATCAGACAGCAGGGCTATGGGGCACCGCGGCTTTGGGTCATTATGGCTGTGGGTCACTGTGGCTGTGGGTCACTGCCATTGGTCCCTGGAACAAGGGAGGTTTTTCAGAGTCCATTGTCTGCTATTATAGATTCCTTGTCTCAGGAGTTGTTTGTCCAGCCTGGAGCCATCCCCAGTGACCTGTTACTGTCCTCACACCAGCTTTTGGGAGACTGACATCAGAGGCAGAGGAACACTGAACTCCCCAAATCTCAGCCCTATGAGGGCGTGGGTGCCAGGGGTAATGGCCTTGCATCCCAGGCATGTGTCTATAGGCTTCGAGTGGCCAGGGTCTCTCAGATCCACCAGGAACTGCCAAAATCAAAAGGAGTGGCTATTGGGATCCACAAAGGCTACCCTGCCCTGGCCTCTGGCACGCTTGTTTGATTTTGTAAGTCCTAGGTCTCTGAGTCCTAATGTATTCGTGTCTCAGGAAATAATTTGAAATATGTTATTCAGTATTATTTGACTAGTTTCAAAGAGAAAAGAAAAAGAGGATTGACCAATGTTGGCCCTAAAAACCTTAAATTGGGGTGCCTTCCTTTTTCTTTTTCAAACAAAATTTGAATAAGCATTGTTGAAAATATCTTGCATCATTAGCCCAGAAGACAAGACTCTCTAGAGCCTGTCCCTGGGCAGTTTTTTCGGTGAACTGCTACTGCGACCAGGTCAGGGAGAAAGTCACACGGTGTGTCAGCAAGGGCTACTTTCAAATATGGAGGCACAGTACCCCGCGCAGGGGGCGGTGGGGGGCGGGTGGGAAGGGCAGAAGAGACGAGGAAGACCACAGCAAATCCGCACCAGGGGAGGTGGGGACTCAGGACCCTCGCCTTGGATGGTGGTTTTTATTCTTTTTTTTTCCCTCCTGGGTTCAGCTTAGAATAATCTTTGCATTCAAATTCATTTTCAGATCTTAACCCAAGCTGTTTTAGTTCTTCTGGATAACTGTCCTAATTTTAGCATTGAAAAGAACAATGACCCAATTCATTTTTCTATCCCAGTCTTTTCCTTTTTTGTCTAACTTTTCTGTTTTAATTGTTTTTTTAGTCTATTCCAATCTTCTTTTTTTTTTTTTTTACGTCGGCAGACAAGAAAATTATCAAGACTGCCATTTATATCATCAACCATATGAGCCCCTGATGCTTATAAATGCCCTTTGTTTTCAAGATAACCCATATGTAGTTAGGTAAACATTAAAAACTACAGCAAAAACAGCCCTGTCATCTTAACTGCTTCAGCTCCTCGGCCAGCCGGTGTAGCCGTGCTCCTCGCCATTCGATGCATGAAGTTCCTTCTAAGTCAGAGAGAAATGGGATTCCTGGATTCAAATTGCTGGTATATAAAGTTAGACTAGTCAGTAGATTCAAAACAAACAAATCTTGGGTTTTCTGCGTTGCATCTGCATATGAGACCTCCTGAGAGGATGGAAGGTGGAGCCAGATGTCCCGGTGCTGTGGGTGTGGGGTTCTGATGTGCAGACACACCTAGACCTCACCTCTCCAGCCCAATTAAAGCAGTCTTTTGGGTTAGGATCTCATAATTTTTATTTTATTTTATTTAAATTCAATTAAGTAACATTAGTGTATTATTAGTTTCAGAGGTACAGGCCTGTGATTCATCAATCTCATATCATACCCAGAGCTCATTACATCACGTGCCCTCCTTAATGTCCGTCACCCAGTTACCCCATCCCGCCACCCACCTCCCCTCCGGCAACCCTCAGCTTGTTTCCTAGAGTTAAGAGTCTCTTACGGTTTGTCCCCCTCTCTGATTTAATCTTATTTTATCTTTCCCTCCCTTCTCCTATGATCCTCTGTTTTGTTTCTTAAATTCCACATACAAGTGAAATCAGATGGTGTTTGTCTTTCTCTGACTTACTTATTTCACTTAGCATATGCAAGCTTGTACAGCCACTCTGGAAAAGAGTTAAAAATATTGATACAGTCCAGCAATTGCACTACTAGGTATTTACCCAAAGGATACAAACATAGTGATTCAGGGGCTTCTGGGTGGCTCAGTCAGTTAAGTGGCTGCCTTTGACTCAGGTCATGATCTCAGGGCCCTGGGATCAACCCCCCTCTCTCTGCCTGTTGCTCTGCCTACTTGTGTTCTCTCTATCTTTCTGTCAAATAAATGGATAAACTCTTTAAAAAAAAATAGTGATTCAAAGGGGCACCTTCACCTCAACGTTTATAGCAGCAATGCCCACAATAGCCAAACTATGGAAAGAGCCCAGATATCCATTGACAGATGAGTGGCTAAAGAAGATGTGGTGCACATACACAATGGAATATTACTCAGCCATCAAAAAGAATGCTATCTTGCCATTTGCAGCAATGTGGGTGGAACAAGGGGATCTCAGAACTTTTTAGAAAGCTACACAATAATTGTAATATGCAACCAGAGTTGAGAACCGTGGCCCTCGGTAGAGAACAGTTACTGGAGGCCAGGGTGGCATTCTGGTTACCTAGGGAAATAAGCTGAGCTGAGATACAAAGCCTCGAGTCCAGGAAACAGAGGAGTAACTCACTTAATGGTTGGAAGCAGTTCCGTCATAGCGCTCTGAGGCCTGCATGATGGTCACTGTCATTCTGAAGAGACCCTTGCAAAAGATGTCCTCCCTTCAATGAATTGGCAAGTAGTAAAACCAACGTGCTTTCCAGCTTCTACTGATAATCTCCAAAACATCCATTGAGGAGGGGATTTATACAAATATGATATATTAATATTATTTAATACTTAGACATATTTTAATAATAAATAATACAGTTTATAAGTAGGCATACAGACTAATTCATTTATTCATTGAGCTCCTGCCATGTCCCAGGTAGTCTATAAGGTGCCACAGAAAGCGTAGTAAACTGTAACATCTGTGTTTCCCTCTAGGGAAAACTGAAATGAAGTAAACACAAGGGAGTCTAAAACTCAGAAAGTATAAGTGAGCTGCTGGTGGGAACTTGCCTGGAGCCTGGAATGTCTCTGGGGTGACTCCTGTCAGGCCCTGAAGGGAGAAGTATCTTCTCTTCCTCAGGCACACGCCTTCCATGATCCTGGAGTATCTAATTCATCTCCTATAGCCATTGTCATCAGAACTGTTTCTGGAACTTTCAGAGTAGGTGGCACAGGTCTGTGGATCTAGTGAAGGAAGGGGAAAGTGTCTGGGCCACCCCTTTGTTTGGGGGTTATGCTGGGAAGACTATCTGTTTACACAAAGATAGACTCGGGACATTTTTTTTTCTTGTGAATAAATGACAGGCTGTTCAGTACACAGTGAATGTTCCTATCTACAAGCTAGAAAGGTAGTGATGGAGAAGATCCAATGTTTACCTGTCCCCTGTGTAACCTTCAATTGAAATCATTGAGATCTTCAGCCCATACATCAGGAGAATGGCATGAACACGCCAAGGGACATGGGCTGAAATGGCAGACCCAGCTTCATGAGAGGTGGTGTGCAGGGTCCTGTAAAGGGACGAGCTGCAGAGAGATCAGGAGGTGGAGTCTGTTTTCTTGGGAAAGGTGAGAGTGGGGTCAGAGCAGCAAGGAGAAACAATAGAAGCTTCCATTGTGGACAGAAGGGAAGGAGGTTCTGATGGTAAAGCAGGAAAAGAAGAATTACACAAGAACCAGCTGATAATTGGTCAAGAGGAACGGAAGGTGACTGAAGGGGGACCCTGGGTGTGCCACCGTTGCTCAGCGTCCAAACCTTAGCTGAGGAGGGACCTCTCATAAATACCTTTAAACACACCTTGTGTTTGTTCTAATGTTCCACTGTTTACAAAACGCCTGAGTATGCGTTAACTCCGGGGATCCTTAGATAACCCTGAGAAACGTTATTGAGATCAGTATGTAGATAAAGAAAGATGGTGACACTGAAGCTCACAGTGGCTGCCTTGTCCAAAATCACACAGAGGCAGAGGCACATCTCAAACCCAAATATCGGAGCTTCAAATCCAGTCATCTGCAATGCCAAGATCCTACAGTACGATTGGTCCCGGCATGTGCCTGAACAGTCGTGTGATTCCATACATACCATGGGACTCTCGTACCTTTGAAGTTATATTCCTCTCATTTCCTTGCATTTCTGCTTGTCTTTTTTTTTTTTTAATTTTACTTACTTATTTGAGAGAGAATGAGTGAGAGAGCCCGTGAGAGAGGAGAAGGCCAGAGGGAGAAGCAGACTCCCCAAGGGGCTGGGAGCCCGATGCGGGACTCGATCCTGGAAGTCCGGGATCATGACCTGAGCCGAAGGCAGTCACCTAACCAACTGAGCCACCCAGGTGCCCCGTTTCTGCTTGTCTTATAAAGACTTCTACTGTGACTTACACTCTCAAATATGCACGAGCATAAGGTAGAGATTAGTATTTTTACAAATCTGGATTCAAAGAAATTTTGTATTCCAAATTTCTGTACCTAGTACCTATAGAAGTAGCATTTTGTGATGCCTCTCTGCCCTTTTTCTTCCCAGTCCATAAGAACGGCTTTTGAATGCTCAATCCCAAGAGCTGAGCCCAAGCTGCTGATCATGTTCAGGGACAGGAAGTACAGCTACTTAAAAGTCTAACTTCTCTCTTACTTTTGGAAGTTAGGTGGAAAAAAAAGTGGGGGGGGAGGTTAATCTGACAGATAGCACAGAAAAAGAAAAATATTAGAAACAAGAAAAGGCCATTTTTCCTATAGAGGCTCATTTCATTCTATCTACCATTTCCCTGGGATATCTGCCAGTTGTTAGCAGGAAGAGTAATGCTATCCATTTTTTAAAATTTCACTCTTGAGTATTATGGAGATAAATAGCTAAATGATGGAGAAATAACTTTCTTTCACAGCAGTAGTTTAAGAGGGGTAGAAAGAGCTCGAATGCAGATATGTTTGACGACATGAGAAAATTCAACCATGAATGAAAAATTCAGTATTTCTATAGGTGCTGTTTCAGAAAGAGTCCCTATTTGCATCCACACTAGAAAGGAGAACCACGTCCACCCGTAAAAGTGAGGGGACTGCCAGTTGGGTATGCATCAGTTTATTTGTAAGCCCCAGAAATTTTCCAGTTACAAACTTGCAAAATTTAAAAAAAAAAAAAAAGCCCATGTTCTGTTTTGCTGCAGGCCCAATGCAAGAGACCATCTATGACTTCTGGAGGATGGTGTGGCATGAAAACACCGCAAGCATCATCATGGTCACCAACCTCGTGGAAGTGGGAAGGGTGAGTCGGCTCTCCACCTACATGGCTGTGTGTTCCTTGCTCGGTTGGTAACACGAAGTAAGGCAAATAGGGTCTTTCGAAGTATCATGTGTGCTCCAGAAATCATGAACTACTGCACCACCTCTTCTCGCTTGCTGCATTCGCTTATAAATTATCAGTAAACATAGACCGAATTGCTTTCATTAGTTGCGATAGCAACAGACAGAAAAGGCACTCAAGATTTAAAAGCAGTTGTTATCTGGCTATATTGAGCACACAAAAACACCTCTGAGCACGAACACTTGTTGTTGGGTGTCAAAACTCAATGGGCGTTGCACTGCATGTGACTGCGTTCCCTAACTCAGGAAAATTGACTCCAGAAACCGTGTTGCAGCACTGGGTGTTGTCGTTACTGGGCATTCCCGCATCTCCCCTGGCTTCCTTTTTCCTTTCCTGGTTCTCTGTTTCTTAACCTGTAAAACAGAGATCACCCTCTGCTCCTAAAGTCTTGTGTCACTTTATCTGGAGGGACTGGTCATGAGAGCTAGTTTTGTTTAACTAGGAAATCCTTACGTAGTTATGACCTTGGAAGTGTTAGGATTATTTCCAAAGTGGAATTCAAAAATGATAAAATACACAGGGTGCAGTGGCTTGATTTTATAGTAGGGTTCATGGCTCTGCTCCACTCAAGAAACCATTATTCTTAGAGAAGGTTGACCTTGTGAGATCGGCCCTCAGCAGCAAGGGCAGTCTGGAGATTAGCCTAGAAGTGAAATGGGGGCGGATACCATCCAGGGGTTGTTTCTTATGATTCTCAGTCAGCCTTAAAAAATGAGGAAATCCTGCCATTTACAACAACGTGGATGAATCTGAGGACGTCATGCTAAGTGAAGTGAGCCAGTCACAGATGATTCTACTTACATGAATTTTCCAAAATAGTCAGATTTGTAGAAGCAGAGAATACCGTTGTGGTTGCCAAGGACTTGGAGGAGGGAGAAATGGGGAGTCGATGTTGAGTGGGTACAAAGTTTCAGTTACACTAGATGAATAAGTTCTGGAGCTCTGCTGGTGGAAAATAGTTAACAATATGGTGTTGTGCACTTAATTTGTTAGGAGGGTACATCTCATGTTAAGTGCTCTTACAAAAAAATGAAACAACAAAGGGACACAGGAAACTTGGGGGAGGGGTTGGATATGTCTATTACGTTGATTATAGTGGTGCCATCAGGACATCCGCATGTGTCCAGACTCACCAGGTATACACATGAAACCCTGTATGTTGTAATTGTTTATCAATTATACGTCAATAAAGTGGTTTCCAGAAAAGGATTTTCAGAAGTATCTAGAGGTGCAACTCAAGAAGAGAGACTTTAAGAAATGGGAGATACTTACAATTTTAGCAAAAATAACAAACTAAATAATCTGAAAACCCCTCCTATGAACATCTAGAAATTCTAGATAAAATATAAATATGTGTTTTAATATATTTGTATGTACTATATGTGTAAATCACATGTAACTGTAAATATGTTAAAAATGTTTAGCTTAGCTGTCAAAAAAGGAGAATACTAGAAACCAAAAGAATGAGGACCAGACAGAGAGTGGACACGCCTGCTGCTCTCTAGAAGCTGGGCAGGTGGGGAGGGTCAGTCCTGGAGGCAGGGGGGGAGTTCTTGGATCTTGGGTTTTACAGCCCGCTGAGAAAGGAGATAGGCCTGTGCAGGATTAGGAATTTGAAATGAGACTGCCACAGAAAACCTAAGCCTGTAAAAGATAGACTCTCAGAGAAAAGACTGTCTGGGGAGGTGGAGGGAGGTAGAAAGGGGAAAGCCAGCCGGGCACCAGGCCTGGGAAGTGAAAAGGAGGCAGATCAGTCTTCACTGAGGATTTGGGTGAAAAAGCACTTCCACCAACCCTTGGGTCAAAGTAAAATGCCCTGATATAAATCAGAACATAGTTCGAACCATGAATAAAGAAGGATCAGAGATTAAATTTTTGGATGCAAATCAAATAGTACCTAAAACGATATATATGTTTTTAAATGTTGTTAGAAAAGGAGAAAGACTGAGCATCTAACTCAAGATATGTGAAGAACAGAATACAACTAAAGAAAACAGGAAATAATGAATAGAAGAGCAGATAATTGTCAAATAAATAGTAAAGAAACAATAATAAAAAATCAACAGAATCACAAAGGCTTTGTGAAGAGATTCATGAAATAGACATCTGACAATCTGAAGTAAAAAATAGAAAGCCAAAATCTTTCAATATTTAGAAGAGGGTACAGATTCTTTTATCATAATAGATAATATGAAAAACTTAACAGTAAGTTGGAAAATTGACACAAATTAGGTAAGTTTCTTAACAAATATGATTTTCTAAGACTTACTCAAACAGAAACAGAAATTCTGAATAGATGTGAATTAAAAAATGAATTATGGTTGAAAACTGGCCCATGGAAAAGCACCAGTCCCAGACATATGTACAGATGTATTCTACTAAATATTCAAGGAATGGAGCCTCCAGATCTTATTAAAAAAAAAATTATTTGAGGAGAAGAGAAGCAAGACTGCTCCCCCACTTTATTTTGGGAAACTGGTGTAACCTTGACATCAAAACCAGACAAGGACATAGGACAATAGAAAATTATGGGTCCCATAAACTGGGCAGAGAGAAATAGACCAGCAGGTCAAAAGAGCCCAGATGTTGACTATGTCCATTCATGGAGAAAAGCATGAGCTTCGCAATCAGTTGAGTTGGGACATTTGGTTATTCGGGCAGACAAAAAAGAAAAAATCATTAAAAATCCAAAAACGAATGCCAAGTAAAGACTGAAATACAGCTTTAAATTAAGCTTTTAAACTATAAATTAAGCTTTAAAACTTTTAGAAGAAAATATGAAGGAAAATACTTCTGACCTTTTAAAAAAAAGTGTTTCAAAGATACCAAATATTTAATATGCTAAGAAAAGAATGGGGACATTTGACCTTATTAAAATGGAAAACTTTCTGTATGATTAAAGATATAAAGTCCTAAGACAATGGGGTAGATACCAGGAGACCAATACATGAAGTATAAAAACTTACAAAGCAATATTTTATGTCCTGAAAGTACAAAAATCTGTTTTTCCTCTTTCAGTTCCCTCTGCTGGGAGCCAGAGCAGGGGAGCTGGCTTAGGGACTGGGTGGCAGGTGCTCACCGGATACCTGTCCGAGAAGGAGCCACCCAACCTCTCTGCCACCCACCTTTCACCTGTGCTGTGGGTATGTCGTGGCACCTGCTTCATAGGGTGCTTGTGAACATTAAGTGAATTTCTATGCATCAGGTGGTTAGAGAAGTTCCCAGCCCATTTCAAGAACTTCATAAATACAGGTATTAGTGTCACCCTTATCTTTCCACCAACAAACCTAAAACCTATAGTGATGTCTATAATTACCTTTTCTACCCCATTCTTTTGCTATGAAAGCAGTAATGACTCCTGAAAAAAAAAAAAAATGTTCAACGTCACCGAAATTTTTGGTCTCTGCCTTCTGGGCACTCAGTAGCTGCCCAGTGAAATGAAGATTTCTTCCAACTTAGCGTCAGCAAATAGCCTATGCAAGGGTAACGTGAAAGAGCTAAACTGAAATTGTCTCTGTTTTTAATGTACGTGGGTTTCTTTCCCTAAAATGCATGTGTGTTGGATTCTCAATCCTTCATTCATTTCACAATTACCTACTGACTGCCCGTGTGTGATAAGGAGAGAGATTTCTGGAGACTACTGGCACAGTGCCTTATTTCCGCAGTGACCATGCTCCTTAAAAGTTATTCACCACCTCAAATTGTACACATTTGAATTTGCATTTTGAATTGTCTGGCTTTGGGAAGATACAAAATAAAGGCCACGCAGTGGTGGTCTGTTCCTTCCACCAGGACCCACCCCATCCAGGGTGGTCAGTGTTGGTTCTTGTAATGGAAACTATTCCTTTGGACAAGTAACCATGGAAATCCCAGCTAAAAGTAGGCAGCTGAAGGGGGGAGGGTGACTAGGTTTCAGGTTTAGTCACAAATGAAAGCCCATAGGCTTAAAGAAACTCAGTAAGTTTAGGTCTGGTAAGCTTATTTAAAAAAAAGAAAGAAAGAAAGAAAA
Source organism: Mustela nigripes (assembly GCF_022355385.1). NCBI lineage: Eukaryota > Metazoa > Chordata > Mammalia > Carnivora > Mustelidae > Mustela > Mustela nigripes. The sequence goes on along the minus strand of NC_081564.1, from coordinate 34,622,794 downwards.
AGATCCTTCCGAATCCTTGCCAGGTTTGGGGATGTGGTCAGCTCTGAAGAATGCTCACCTCGTTAGCATCAGCAACATGGATGGGTCTGCCTTCAATTAGTAATGAATTTATGGCATCTGTCCTTGAAATGCCTGGCGTGATTTGGGGGTTTTGACAAGAGGTCACATTCCCTCCGGGAAAATGCACTACCCTTTTTCCACGCCACTTCCCATTGTTAATGCCACACACTTGTTTAGAGATTACCTCCCCGTTTTCCATGCTTAAAAACAGCAACAACAAACCGCGGAAGAAATCAAGATGACATGGTTTTTAAGGGCAACCACTACCTCCTTAACATGTTTACTGCACATGGTGTGTCCTTCATGAATTAGACATGAGCTAGGTGGATGCCTGTTTGTTTACCCAGACTTGCTGCTGATTCATTAAGTCAGAGCTGGGAACCCGCTTTCCCCTGATTTCTGCCCTGAAGCGCTCTGCATTAGGCGGCTGTAATTGCCGGGCCGGAGCCGCTGGGAAGCCTCTCTGTCGCAGCACCTGGTGCCTAAGACACAAGCGCTGCACTTCCCTCCAGCGGGGTCCCCAGTACATCTGCCAGGACCTGTCATTATCTAAGACTTCCTTGTCACCACCGTGCATCCCCTTTCAGCCCATGTGTTCCAGGAAGGGACCCTTGTCAGTTTCCCTGGCACCTGCCAACGGCTGCACACCTGGCATTTAAATTGCTCCGGAATGTGTTGTGATTGTTTTCCCTCTTTAATGAACCCACCTGAGGGACATCGAGCTTTTTATCCAGTCGCCTGTTTCCCAGGCATTCCCATTTACACCGTTTGTGTGGAGATTCAGAAACTCTGTTGTGTTGTTGTACTAATCCATCTGCCAAAAATCTTATAACCAAATCTGCAGGACTCCCAGAGGAGATTTTTGTGCTGGTAATGTAAGCTAATGATTTCTAAACATATTTAGTCAGTTTTATGAAGACCTCATTAGAATGTGACTGTTTATTAAAAATCCAAATGAGGTCTCATAGTCATATAGGAGAATTATTTTTGAGCTGCTCTGAAGAGTTCTGATAACAGGTGATAAAGTGGTTTGGAGAAAAGAGAAGCCAAAACCAGAGACATTAACTTCAGTCAATGGAGAGGATGCATGCAACTACCAGAATGGATGCTTTAAAGATTATTATCAACGCAAAGAGGTTGACTTGGGATTCCTTTCATATTTGTTACTAAAAGAGTAACAAAGAAAGAAGCTTAAGATGAACACTAAATGTCAGAATTAACTCTCGAATTCACATGCAAGGAAGGTATATTAAGATTCCAAGTGCCCCTGTCACATACAACAAAGGACATCTGCTTCTCTCCAGAAGCCACCAGATCCAGGATCAATGGAAGAAGCAAGAGAGACACAAGATTGCCCCTTTATAAAATGTGGAAATAATGCTTGATAGGAGGAATAACCTAGGTAATGCCTAACAGTGCAAAATACCAACAATATTTGTACAGAATCTCTTGAATTCTTCTAAGACATTAAACTCATACTTGACAGGGAAGAGACAAATTCTTTTTATAGACATTACGAAAGTTTCTCTGTCTTGAACTTTCATCATTGCCTTTTATAGATCCTTTTTAATGAACTGGATATTTAAGATTGATGTTTTGTGAACTGTGTAATTATAGCATTAGCCTTTGATTAATTTATACTAATTCAACAAGCATTTCTCACCATTTTGATACCAGCAGCCATTTCAGTGATCCTATTAATGAAGCTGATTCAAGCCATACCTCCCTCCATAATGTTAACACAAAACTAGGGGGAAAAAGAGCGAAGTCGGCACTCTATGATGATTCCCACCGAGGCACCGCCACACTTCACAGCACCTGCCACCAGCATGTCACCCCAGAAGCGAGGCAGTTATTGGTACTGAGCTCTCAGCAATAGGAGAGGGACCCTCGATGGACCCTTCCGTGCCAGGCAGCTCTTCCAGGAAGAATAACTCCCCAGCTGCCCGACTGAACCTTTGAGGGTTTCTCTGCCCGAAGGTTTTCTCAGCTCCCCTCTTTAAAATGTTAGAAAACTAACCAAAGAGCCCAATTTGTTTTATTCACAAATTAACCCAAAAGTAAGCTTTCTACTCCCTTTCCAGCATGACGTCTCCAAAATGTAATGATATACTTACTGTATCCATGGCACAAAGAAATACAAAGATGTTTATGATGCACTTGTCCTCAAGGAACATGGAAATGGTAATAGAGAACCATTTAAGCACTGAGCTAGAATACATATGAGTCACAAGGATGATAGCACCCATGCAGGGCTAATTCTGCCTGAGGAAGCATAGGAGACATCAAGGAGAACACAGTGAGGAGCTGGGTCTGTCTGGGAAAAACGGAGCCATAACCAATGTAGGAAAAACCCAGAGAAAGGGAGCAATGGCAAGAGTGAGGGGTCTGAGACAGCTGTGAGAGCTACTGGGGATGGGCAGCTAACTGAGGCTGGAAGGCTAGCTGTGGGCTCCTGAGGACATGGCAAAGGTAGATGCAGGGAGTGGTGGTCTGTTTGTTGTAGTGGAAGGCATCAAGCTGGTAAATCACATGTTCTAATTACTGTTGTTGCAAGGCAGTTCTAGCAGCCACTACAGAAAGGGTTAGAAAGGTGACAGAAGCCCTGGAGTCAGAGTAAGACTCTCAGGGAAAGATGACTTGGACTTGAGTTGTGGCAAAGGTGTTGGGAATTTATGGGAGACACACAATTTGGGTGTTCTCTGGGATGCTAATAAGGGAAAAGAACTGAAATATGAACAAGGTTTCTACCATTATGACTTGGATCAATGTGAAGATTATTAATAAGAAGAGTAACCCTTCTCTCTACCCCTCTCCTCCAAAAAAACAAAAGAAAAAGAAAAAGGAAAGCCAGATTAAGAAGCAATCAACATGATTCATTCTGGGCATGCTGAGTTTGAGATGCTGAATGAACAATGTGGGTTTTTCCAGAAAGCTCTGGAGGGATACATGAGCTGAAGACATAGAGACTAACTATGAAATGTATGAATCTGAACTGAGCATCTACTATGTGCTAGGCTTTGGCCTAGACTGAGAATAGCAAGAAGAAAAGATATGACATGATCTAAGGGATAGAAAGACAGGCAGACAAAAAAGTTACAATACAAAGTGATAACCACTATGACAGAAACATGGCATTTGTGGGGAAAAAAAAAAAAAAAAAAAAACAGAGAGAAAGAAGAGAAGAAGTGAAGACAGAGCACCAGAGATTATCTATTTAGGGGCAGACAGGAAAGAGGAGCTCAGAATGGAGACTGAAAGTGGTATACAAGAGAAATAAGTCACCTCACTATGAGATCCCAGAATCCTGAGTAAGAGATGATAAAGTTTCAATAAGGAGAAGGTGAGCAGTATTGACAAAAACTGCAAAGAGGTCTGGTACCTCAGGGGCAAGGTAGGTAAACAGCAGAATGTATTGAGCACCTACTCTGTGCCAAGCATTCTACTAAATGATAAGCAAACCTTATGTCTTTTAGTTATCATGGTCACCCTCTAAGATACATACAAAGATTTCTGTTTTCAAAGTTAGCAACGTACGGCTCAGTGAGGTTAAATAATTTGGCCAAGGGCACAGAGCTGGAATGTCTAAAATGTTTTGTTCCAAAGCCCGTGTTCTCTCCAGAGTTCCACAGGTCACCCCACCACCATCTTTGGTACATAGTGTGACAACCACAAATGCAGTGACCATGAAACAGTGACTCTGTGGGTGGTGAGGCCACTAGAGTAGCTTGTTCTTGGAGATGCAAATCAAAGGAAAGAGACAGAGCAGCACCTAGAGCTGAGCAAAGCTCAGGGTATGATCACAGTTGGGGGTAGGGCACGGGTGTGTGGGGCTGAGTGTGGGGGTGGTGGTGATGGTTGGGTAGACGTGAGCATAGTCTAAAGGAGATTTAAAGAGGGAGTCTAAAGAGTCTAAAGAGAAGATGCAATTGGGAGCAAAGATTAAAGGTGCAAGAAAAGAAAGGGGCAAGGGGACCGGAAGGTCCCAGACAAGGTGGGAGGCATTCTTTCAGGGAACAAGCTAGGGCTGTACCCTCCATCAGTGTGTCTAGGCACAGAAGGCTGCAGCTACGAAGATTTTTAAATTAAGCATGTCCACAGGAATGGGGAAGCAAGCAAGGTGACTCAAGTCTATGACAGAGGTTTCAGAATGCTGTGGTGGTTCCTACAAGGCCCCTCATCAAGCTGGGAGCTAAAGTTGGAGGGGTTTCTCTGCAGATGCTTCCCAGAGGATGTGGTGGATGGGGCCGAGTATGGAGGAACAGCTGAGATTCAATCAGCAAAGAAGTCGGAAGGAACCACAGGCCCCCTAAGGGAAACTGCAGAAATGTGTTCAAAATGAACACGGAGCGAACGAATGCTTTATCGAGGAGAGGATATGTACACTGAAGGACTGGGTGACAGAGCGACACGGAGAAGGGGACACAGAGGAGATGCTGCAGAAGGAGCGGATGTAATCTAAAGGCAGAAAAACAGCCACCGGATGTAACAAGGAAAAGGTCTTTGGTGACCTTCTGCCTGAGTAGTTTCCGAGGGATGACCCATCAGGGTCCTTTGATGGCGTGTGACAGAAATCAATTCAGGCTAATTGAAGCCAAAGGGAAATCTCCTGCAAGAAGGTTCGGAGCTCAGCATGTTGATGAGAAGAAGGCAGCTTGCAAACGGGGAAAGGCAGTGTCCAGAGGGTCAGTGAGCGGAGGGATGTCGAGGTTCTGGTGCGGAGAGAACATGTGCTCACAACTTCCGGGCCATTTTCACTGTGCTCGGGGTTCCAGTAATGGGGGCAGGGCATCTAACTCCTCTAGGTTGGTACATAGGCTCATCCCTTGTTGTCCAGGACCCCGAAATGACAAGCCACCCCATGGGAAAAAAGGAGCTCCCCGAGAGGAAGTCAAGTATACATTAGGGAGGTCGAGTGACCACATAACATGTGTTCGCAAGAGACGGGGAGGGCTGAAGGCCGTCTGCAGGGTCAAGGCCAGAGTAGAAAATGGGACATACAAACTGAGTTTAAATTAAACTTGGCAGAAGCTTAGCTGATAAGGGAAGAGGAGGAAACATGGCAGCTGACAGAGGGGCATTAACAGTCAAAGGGTGTTTTTTTAAAGGTGGAAGACCTTTGAAAATTTTATGTCGAAAAAAGAATCAGGAAAGAGAAATTGAACATTAGCAAGTGGACAGCCAAGGGAGACTTTCCCCCGAGGGGCAGGAGGAAGGGGCTGCAGAGTGCTGGTCTTCAGTTCAGCCTTAGGAGGGGTGACATTTTGTCCTCTGAGCCAGGAGAACAGAGACAGATGATGACGCATTTAAATAAATGGAACCAGACATTAAACAATCACCTTGGAATCACACCCTCTCCTGATAACTTTCATTTTCCCCGTGATGGTACAAGCAAGGCCGCGGGCTGAAAGACTTGAGGAGGTTGGGGAAATAGGTATTTTAGGGAGGCCCAAGAACGCAGGGGAAAGGGGTTGGCCTGAGGTCGGAACTGGCATGCTCCTGCCTCGGGAAGAAGGGAAGACTAGGGAAGGGAATAAGCATGATGCGGCTGGCGACAAGAAGGGCCAGGCCGCACGGGGATCCCGGGCCAGCCGGGAGCCAGAGTCCTCACAGAACTGACACACGTGAACATTAAGGGCGTGGGGACGTTTCTCGCGGACTAAACCAACCGGGTCTCACTGCCCGGCCTTAGTTTACGCATCCTCAAAATGAAGGGACGTGGGCCCAATGAGCTCTAAAATTCCGTGTTTGTATGAAGAATATTTGTATGTTTATTGTTTATGTTCTGGCGCCGAGATCTGTTTGAAAAACAGATGCGTCTACAGCTGAGCTCTGTTTTAATGCCCGTGGCCTTGGGACCTGCCTGGCACTCACTGTGTCCGCTCTGAACACCCACAGCGGGAGGAAAGTACGGAGTCTGGATTTTTCAAAAGGGAAGGATTCAGGGAAAAAGACTAGAGCGTCGCCTCCTCAGGAGAGAGCTGTCTGCTCCTATTTCTTCTGCACTATGATACACGAATTTTGTAGATCTAGAGAGGAATATTGCAGTGTGATTAAGTACCGAGGGGACAGATTCTGTTGGTGTTCTATCTATATTTCATTTATACAGACCGTAGAAGATGCTCAGTCTATAATTCATAAATTTTCTTTTCAAAATGATCTAATCGGGCTATGGCCAATTATTATTTTTGAGAGAGGGTATTCTTTGCAAAAAGTCTCAGAATTGCCTATCACAATCCCCTGGTTTATCAAGGGACACAATCGAGCAATCTTATTTCTGATCAGTGGTACCACCTCTGTCCCCTGTGTGCAGCAGGAAAGGGGCTTGGTGTGGGGGCGGGGGGAGTGACCCCTCCAGAGAACTCTTGCAAGCATTTAATAAAGATATCTTCACACACCCCACCATGGCCTGTGCAGCTGCAAGAGTCACTTTTACATCCGGAAGACTGTCTCCTGGTGCGTAGAAATAATTATTTTGCTCCCCCCAAGTCCGTTAGAGAAGCAGTGTGTTACTTCTTGTTTTTTTTTTTTTTTTTTTTTTAAATATTTTTTATTTATTTATTTGACAGAGAGAAATCACAAGTAGTCGGAGAGGCAGGCAGAGAGAGAGAGAGAAGCAGGCTCCCTGCTGAGCAGAGAGCCCGATGTGGGACTCGATCCCAGGAACCTGAGATCATGACCTGAGCCGAAGGCAGCGGCTTAACCCACTGAGCCACCCAGGCGCCCCAGCAGTGTGTTACTTAATGTCCATCAATCCAGTCTGGGTAGCAAATCTATGTAATTGAAAGGTAAACTGGTATAAAGGACCTGGGGAAACGGGCACGATTGTCAAACCAGCTCATTCCACTAGGAAACACTTCATTGACTACTAAATTGGGGGACGATGTTGAAAAACGTGAGATGAAAGGAAAACAAATACTATCAGAACGAAGCGAGGAGAAAACCACAGAACTTTGTTCTCCAGTCTTACTGAAGGCTTAGATTACGAAGCACTGCCTTTTAAGGCTTAAAGTCATAAGGTTTCTAATGTAAAATTTGATACCTACAAAGCTGACCCTAATTTCTGGAAAATGTATTCTGGATAGTGTTCCTATAAATTTGTGTTTGTGTGAGAGAGTGTGTGTGTATGTGTGTGTGTGTGTCCATACCTGCATTTTTTGAAAGAAGAGCTACTCCCTTCCCTCACATTTGCTGACATGGGTAACTAGACTAGACTCCTCTTTCACAATTTTAACAAGAAGGTTCTTCCAGATATACTCACCACACACACACACACACACACACTCCCTTGCTCACACATCCTTCCCTCAGTTTCAGAAATGCTCTCTGCCTTGTTGGGAACAGCCAACTCTCTTTGTTCCAAGCCCAGACCCTTGTGTCTTTCTTCTGGATTCTGTATGCATTGTCACCGTGAATTAATGAACTTCCCATGGGGAGGACAGAATCAGTCTTCTATATGCCTCACACACCTGTTTCCCTGCCGTTGTCTGCACAGAAACCTTAACCCCTCAGAGTCTTTGTTCGTCTCTCCTGTGCTTCCTCTGTTGCACGTGCAACTCCTTACCGTGCGGGTATCGGGTGACCTCTTCACCTGCTAGAGGGGAGGGCCAGGAAGATAGAAGAGAGGATCCCTGCCTTGGAGCCATTAACAATCCAGTATTAGAGGCATGACACACAGTGTATGCCAGAAGGGGCAAAACACCCTTGGGTACCATTTTGCTCTCCCCCCTGCAAGAAGACAGGCCCCTTTGAGCAAAGACCAGTTTATCTCCCTGTGAATCCCGAAGGGCTGGACACATAGAAGTGTTAAAAATTAGTAAGTGTTTTTTGAAGAAGAAGAAGAGGGAATATATAAGCTAGTGCAGAATAACTTATTTGATACAAGGGCAATCTCTGTTTGCTGCCCCCCTTCCCTTGCTGTCTTCCATGTTGGGAGAATAGGCTGAAATCCAGAGTCACCCATTTTTGTACAAGGTCATTGTGGGTATGAATAGGGTTCACTGCAGTTCTGGTGGCTATGACAGAAATAAATCTACATTTAGCCTACCTAATTAACCCTTTTGTATTCATTCTCAGCAGTTCAGCCTAGCCCATTATGTCCCTTTAAAAAAAAAACAAACTAATTTTTTTTTTTTTTTTTTTTTACCTAATGGACGATGAGTTGTCAGGTCAGCTTTGGGTCCAATTCTTCACCTGCTAGGAGTCATCTGACACTTTCCTATCAGCTATCTCTGATCCTCCCATCATGCCGGGTATTGTGGATCAAAGCAGATTTGCAGGTCTGAATAGCACGTTTCTCTGGGCACACGCAATCCTGGCTCCCTGGGTAACTACGAGCGCCACGCGGGTCAGCTCTGTGGCATGCTCCGGCAGACCCCATGGAGATGATGGTCTGGGCATGCTGGTATTCCGGGTCACCGCCTCGAGCCCTGTCACTTGCTGTGTTGCCACAACCGACTGGCCCTGGAAAATCTCACACTCGTCTGTGTCTGGTCTTCCTGAAGAGTGCCTCCTTTCCTGGCCTGGCCTTGGACCCTCTCTCATCTCACCCTGTTCCCATGAACTTGATTGCCCATTATCTAGGTGGTCACCTGCCTTCGTGTATATAGGGGGTGGGGTTGGCCTGCGTGAGCAGCAGATGTCCAGGGCACCAGGGACCAGGGCTTCCTAGCCTGAGAGTTTTCTAGCACAGCCCCAGTCATGTGGGTACCTGTGTGGGCAGGAGACAGTTTCTTGGCAGGATAATTGGACACAATTTTGGATGATCTCAAGGCTGCAGTAGCCCTCCACCTTTGTTCTGCTCACATGAGCCCCTGAAAATTGCTTTTTTTTCCCCCCACTTTGCACACTGCAGTTATATCCTATTCTTTGGTAATTTTTTTTGAAGCCCACAGTAAATGATGTCCCATCTTGAATGCAAATTTTTCCCCCTTCTTTGCTTTGTGGATCTGCTAACTTCATCTTCTGAGGCCTTGCTTTTCCTTGCCCTAAAGACTTGGGGATATCTGGCTGAAGAAATATGCAAGCAAATGCGGGGCACCTTCCGGAGAAGAGGGTCAAATCATGCAGTGAGGGGTTTGCTGACTGTACTCAGCTTCTCTCTTTTGGGGTTTACCTCTCTTCACTTCAGACTGTCTCCTTTGAGATAGAAATGGAAACCTGACCCCTTACAACTCTCAGTGGACAGAGAATTTTTATTCTAGAAAAGCAGGGTACATTCATCATCTCACCAAAGATAGATTCCTTTATGGATTCTTGTCATAGCGTAGAGAAGCCAAAATCAGGAGTGGGTCTGTGGGAGTTTCCATCCATTCAACTGGTTGAATCACATATTGCCCCTACTCAGGGTCACTTCTATGACTCTCAGTCAGGCATTAGGTAGGTCACCTATCTATGTGCCTAAATTCTTCAAATTCTCTTGCTCTGTTTAGCAATTCCTTTGATAACCTAAGGAGGAGGACAGAGGAAGAGTCCAGTGAAGCCAGTGACTCATGTACATTCCTTTTTGGTGCTTCCTTAACCCCTGGAATCATTGACCTGCCCAAAGAGATTCATTGGAACAGGACTATCTCACAGGAATTTAGCCTAGATCTGTGTTTCTGAAATTAAAGCTGATTGTCTTCCCAATCCTGGCATCGACCATAGAGTGTGAGCTGTTGTAATCAATAAAGCACGAGGTGAGCTACACTTCTGAACCACAGGGGTGCTAGCCCAATGGTAAGGGGGCACAGTGACAACTACCACTGAGGGCTAGTGGCAATTTCTCATATGCCAGCCAATGTGGTGGGTCTTTAGGCCCTCAGCGTGGCTCTGCAGGGTAAGCATTATGCTATCCTCACCTTCCAGCCAAGAAACTGAAGACTTCAGACATTACAAAACTGGTCCAAGGTTATGCAACTAGCAACGGTCAGCTCACAGTTAGAATTCTAGAACCATACTCTTGACCTCTGTGCTCTATGGCTTCCCAAAACACCTCATTCTAGAGTCATGTATTCAGGATAATTCTCAAACTTGGGATAATCTGAACAGTCATATGACCTACTCTCCTCATCTGCCGTTAAGGAAACTGAGAAGCAGAATCTTTCTGTGACTTTCACAAGGTCATATGGCTGGATCATCATTCAGGTAGAATTAGCCCCATGCTCTCCTATATGCCAACCAGGCTCTTTCCATTACACCATGCCATGTCATCACCAAATGTGATTGTCTACAGAGGTTACCTTTTTTATGGGTGGTCCTTAAAAATAAATTTTGTGACTCTGCCTAGAAAAATTGTGTGTGTGTGTGTGTGTGTGTGTGTTTGTGTTGGGTAGTCATGTTTTCAAGAACATTTCTGGTCTATAAATAAGCCAGAGAGGTCATATCCTGGCAGCCTAAAAGAGGCAGGAGGCCAAGTCCCTGAGCTCACCTCTAGGAACTAAGGTATATCCGTTATGGTAATCACCCCATCTGGCTTCTGCAGGCAGTTGGCTACTACTGTCTACTCTGCCGCAGATGACAGAGATGCCTGACTCATGAACCTGGGCAGTCACCTGCCCTTAGATCCCCCAAGCCCAGCTGACTCATGTCTGCAACCCCACATCCAGCTTGCCTCTGTCCTTAGCCGCCCATCCCAGCAGGGCAGCTGGCTCGGCCTCAGAGAGCCACAGGATGGTTCCAGGGATGGCAGGCTCTCTCACAAAGGGACTAGTCCTGCAGAAATTCATTTCCTGCATTCTCCGCCTTTTCTCCAACACCCACCTATTCCCAACACCATTTCTGCTGTTTTACATAGCACCGAGGTTCAGCCAAGACAGTGTCTGAAGGAGATGGAGCATTTGAAACAGGGACTGTTCCTACTGCGGTTCCCCCCACCCCTGCCACCCCAACAGAGGCTCAGGACCACGCAGGCTTTCTAGAGAAGCCCCTGCCAACTTTCTCCATTTAGAATGCCTTCCCTGCCCCAGCCATCCATGGAAACTGCACTTCGTCTTTCTGATCTCATCTGTAATGTGGACTCCCTTGCACAGCTTTGAATCTCTTCCTTTAGAAGTCATATTCTTTCCTCTGACTTCCAATAGCTGTTTCCATTTTGTTAATTTTAGCAAACATTTACTTGTGCCAAGTATATTCTATCTAAGAGCTTTAGGAACAAGAATCTAGTGAATCTTCACAAAACGTTGTTATTATCCCCATTGTACAGATGGGAAAACGGAACCACAGAGAGCTTAGATAACATGTGCAAGGTCACACGGCTGAGAAATGAGGCCAGGCTTTGAACCCAAACCATGTGGCTCCGGGTAACGTGCTCCCGACTACTAACCTTGCCTTTCATTCTGCCCTGAGTTTGATTTGTTGTTTACATGCCTGTCTCTTCACGAGCTTTAGAACCATAGCTCATTCCCCTCTGTACTCCAGCAATGGCTGTCGTGATGGGTTCCCAGCTGTCTGAATGACTGGCAGGACCGCCTTGATACTGCTCCCCTCAGCCCAGACATGGGCATGGCCACACTGAAGTCACAACGTGGAACCCTTCAGTTTCCCAGTCTGCTTCTTCATCTCTCCCAGCTTTGGATTGTGTGTTTATAAAGAAGAGATAATACTGTGACCCCCCACAAAATGAGTGTGAGTTGGCATGCAATCCCAGACCCTGTCTAGGACTTGGGATGATTGTAACCTCCATGTGGTCTACTCAGAACAGTCTCAGGACTTGGGTAAAGTCAACGGATTTAAAACTTTACAAACCTGAAAACTCCTGCATACATCTAAATTGTGACCCCAGTGAGAGGAAATACAGATCCTTTTTCTCAAAGATCTGCCAGATTTCACTCCAAGAAATGTCTCCTTGGGAGATATATAAATACAAATACAGAGATAGACTTAGGAAAAATACAGATACAGATATAATGTTATCATTGCTTAAAAGATTCCCGAAACTCATCTTTCAGAAGTATCTTTAGACTATGAGACACACTTCCTATTGTCCTCCGTGTTGGAAAATCTCCCTCCTGTGGCAGAAGGACTTACCTTTGGGGAATGGCTACAAGGCAAAGCCAAACCGACTGAATAAGGTGGGAATGAGCCATCTGAATATATGTGTTCCTTGGAAGAGCTGATGCTTTCAGATAGAGTTGGGGAGGACTCTTTTCATCCATATGAACTAGAGAGGAAAGTAACAAGACAGATTCTTCAGTTGGTCTGTAAGATGACCCTCACAATGCCACAAGGGCCATACTAGTCCACCCATTTCTTTGCAGTTGATGAAAGAAATGCTGTGGATATGGGTGTGACCTTGTGCGTTATTATAAGAATTATATGTAACATTCATTAATGGGCATGGTTGGAAAACCAGATAGAAACCCAGGAGCTTTGAGGGAGCGGGGGTGTTCAACCAAAGCTTACAGTAAATCCCCCCTTTTACAGAAAGGGGGATTTACTCAGGCTATGGAATTCTTTTCCCAAATTCAGACTATCCAGACTTCCAGAAGTTCAGGATTTAGTGCCAGTTTCAAAATTATCTTCAAAAATGCTGCTCAAAGGAGGCCCCAGGGCCAAAGGAAGCAGGTCTGGAACTAAGAACTAGGAAACCTCTTAAAAGTCAGGTACTTTAGACAAAGCCTTGATGTACATCATGTCGGGTAATCTTTCCAAACTCCCTATGAAATCAGTGCTGTCATCCCATATTATGTAGAAGTAAACTGAGGCTCAGAGAGCGTAAGTCACTGGCTGCAACACCACAAAATAGCAGGAGAAAAGCAAATGCTTGTCGGTATGATTCCAAGCAATCTGTATTTGGGGGATATTTAAATGAATGAATGATTTTATTGTGAGAGCACTGTAAAAAAATTTTTTTGATTATAATAAATCTGCTCCCTTGGAAACTTGGCTGGCAACTGCTCTTGGCTGGGGATCTTTTTGGTAACTGCTTCTAGCAGTGTTCTAGCTCTTGCTATCCCAGATCTCTATCAAAGCTGTACTTGGCTGACCCTGCACGCAGCTATTAATAGGACTGTGGTCACTATCTCTTTGGATGATGGCTCTTGCTGAAAAACCTCTTGACAAATCAAAACTCTTAACAGTGACTTTTTCTTTTCTACCCCTTTACAATTGTGTTTATTGGATCACACTATGGTGCCCCTAGTTCAACGAGCTAACATTGAGTTCCTTAAGCTTTCTTAATTATGAGTTTCTTAGCAAAGTGAGTCTTAGGACCCATATACAGTCCCCATAAATAGACCTTCCCGGTCTGCCCCAGGCTCCTTCCTGCCAGCTGCTAGAGTTGGTGATACAGAAAACCCCAGGAGAAACACAGCAGGTCGCGATCCTGGATAAAAATGAGCAATGATTTCAGAGTGTGCTTTTGTTCTTCCCACTCACCCCCAGTACCCATCATACCCTCTCTCGCTCCTAAAAAGGCAGGGTGGCTAAAATCATTTGCAAAGCTTCCCACTTGGGCCCGGATCCCGAAGCCAGACCTGGCAAAACTGAAGAATGTATAATCCACCTCGAGTTCCCTCCTCCCAGAGAGCCTTGGACCTGGGACCGGCGCTTGGGTCTGCAGCCTCTCCCTCACACCCATCCAGCTCACTACCTGGAGCAAGTCACTTGCCCTCCCTAGGCCTGCCTTTCTTCCGCTTCTTCAATTTAGGACGCAAGAAATGGAAGGAATGAAGAGGCTAGGACGGAGGCCGGCCGTGGCCCACGCCGGCTCTTTATCTCCGGCCAATCGCTTGCCCTCTCTGAGCCTCTATGTGCAGCCACAGTTGGAAGAACACAGTGATTCCAAGTGCCGAAACTCAGACACGAAAGCCTTCTGTGCAGCAGTTGCAATGATCTTGAAAATGAGTGTCAACCAGCTGTCTCTGGGATTCCTCCCAGCTCTGTTGGAGAGGGGTCTCTTCTCTGCACACCATTTCCTAAATTCTGGTGAGAGTTCATCACACCCTCCAGTGGAAGAACGGATGGCTCCCAGATCCTCCCCATCCCCAGAAAGTGGTTTGCAGGAAAGAAGAGTAAAGGGGTCACTGGAGTTTCTGTTTGTTTTCTTTTCCCTTCGGAAACCATGCACACCTGTCAAAGCTTTTCCTTCTTCCTTCTCCGGAGAACCCCCTTCACCTCTCCAGGCCCTTTGTGGACTTCTTGCCCTTGAACAACTCTGTGGTCACCTGTAGTCCAGATCACACACAGTCATTACTTAATCATAAAAAGAAAAGAAGGAATATCCATATTTTTTTAACGAAACATCACTGGAGCAAATGCTGTCATTGCAGGTTATCACTTACTACAGCGGTCCGCATCCCTCTGTAGTCACCCGCATGAGAGGGCCAGGCTGTGCAGTCGGCTTGCGTTGTGCGAATCCTTACAACTCAGAGTGTGGGCCACAGGCCAGCGGCATCACCTGGGAGCTTGTCTGAAATGCAAATTCCAGGGCCCCACACGGAATCAGAAACTGGGGTGCAGCCCTGCTTGTTTTAACAAGCCCTCCAGGGGATTCTGATGCCTGCTGAAGTTTGAGAACCTGCTTGAGAGATGCCAGGATGCCCTGATGGTGATGGTAATGCGCTGTCAGCCTCAGGTGCATAAAACTCCCAGGGGTCTTCTGCCTTCATTGCACTTGGGATCAACTGCCTGGTTAAAAATGACCAAACTCGAACAATTTTTTTTTTTTTTTAGGCAGCTAAAAATCCTGAAATTACTGTTTTCTCTACTGTTTCATGTTTGTGAATTTTAAAGCCAACAAAGCCCCCCTCCCCGCCGCCAACTTGAAGGCAGGGATTTCCTCGTGCACCCCTGTAGCTCTCCCCGGGGGGGCACAGGCAGCCACACCCCGTGGCTGGGGTCCAATCGATAACCCACTGGAACCAGCGCCGCCGCTAGGGCACCTAGGTAATTAGACGAGCTCTGATCAGAGCCTTGCTTTCTGGGGTGGAAACTGTTGCGGTAGATAATTGGGATGCATGGGAGGCACGGCCTGTCCTAGAAGCTGTGCGGGTAGCACCAGGCTGCACAAGGCAGCCAAGCCTGGCCAGCGATCAGAGGAAAGAAGCATCTGGTTCTGGGTTCCCGGGCTCCAACAGGTGCCCCCAAACCACCTGTCTTAACATCTCTGTATGCAGACCCTAGAGGCCGGGAGGTGACTCAGGCCCCAGGTTCCCCAGGCACAGAAAGTCTGCCTCTAGAAAAGTATACATTCTTCTTACTTTTTTTTTTTAAAAGCAAAATAATAACTTGACACCAGTCCAAGCAGTTAAAAAGAAACTAAAAGGAACCCAATTTAGAAAGGTTTTTAGTGGGCTAAAAACAGATGTGGCGAGCCATTTTAGGATATTCCGGGAGATGAGATGGAGAGGGCGGGCTTCGAATGGCTCATCGGCCTCTTCTGGGCCTGCCCAGCCAGGTGCCTCTGCATAGAAGAAGGCTCTGCCCGTAAACACATTCTGGAAGGAAGCAGCCCCGAGGCTTCATTTCTGCTAATCACTGCTCTGCTCCCGTGATGCTCTGGGCCCCCCCCCCCCCATTTGGAGCGCTCCAGGGGGCCAGCATCTCTCCTCCTTATTCATGTGCTTCTCTTGAAGGTTGGAGGGTGTGGCACAGGCACCACAGGGGTGCGGCTGCAGTTAGAGGCCCTAGGCGACACCCCCTTGAGCTGACCCCCCACCCCCTCACCAGGGACCCCGCCTCCACCACTTTCTGCCGTCCAGCACCTGGGGGCGCCTGGCTGCATCTGGCTGGTGGAGCTGCTGCGGGGCGCACAGGGGAACTGGGGGAAGGGCAGAGCCGGCCACTGAGGGCCCATCAGGGTCACGGTGCCTGTGGAACCCTAGCTCTCCCAAGCGAATAGGAAGAACCATCCCAAAGAGAATTGCAAAGCCATCGATACATTGCAGGGGCTTCTGGTGTCCCTGACTCCAAGGCACCAAAGCCCCTCACACCCATATTTGTTGCAAATTTGGGATGGGGCGGGTAAGGAGTCTTAAATAGAAAGTGACCGTGCTATATGTCCTACATTGATTGCATTCTAATAAGTTATCTTTATTAGATACGATGTGCCCCGTATGGAACAGGATGCAGGTGCCAGCGTGTGTTTTGTACTCTTGTAATTTTCTGAGAAATACATAGGTTTTTGAATTGTATATTCACTCCATTGAAAACTGCTTAATTTTAGACATGCACATACATACTCCCTTTGTACCCATCCACTAGCATCTGCTTGCATAACTGGAATCACTAAAAGGTAAAGGCAAGTCTCCAAAATTAGAAGGGACTCCAGTATGTACCATGTAAGCATCTTTGTTAATTAGCATTGTAAAAGTAATTAGGCATTCTATAAGTGAAATTAGGGGCACTATCAAGTTAGACATCATCACAAATATGCATGATCTGTCCAGACTCACATTATGTCTAGGAAGGGAACCAGAAAAATTATCCTTCTTATTATGAAGTATTTCAAATGCAGCAAAGGTAGCCATAATGTAAATCTTTGAAATATTATATTTAAGCCATAATACTTATAAATATTTATACTTTATAAAGTCACAGATAATGTTCCCATGAGGAAAAAAAAAAAAAAAGACTCCCAAAGAAGACTAAAAATTTAATGAGGACAGGAACTATCTTTGTCTTATGCTCCATTGTGTTCCCAGCCCCTAACGTGTCTGGCTTACATCTTGCCGAGTAAAGCTAATAAGGCTTCCGTAGAATTGCACTGAATCAGCTGCCAAAACATTTCTTGAGGAAGCAGCTAAGATAATGACCAGCCACGTACCACCCTGGAAACATCAGTGTACCAAGGGGTTTGGCATTCTGGAAAAGGTCATCTCAGCCCATACTTCTTTTTGTAAATGCTCCCAGTCTGGGATTACCCTTCCTATGCCGACCCTATGATTTTCTCCATGAGATCAATTCTGTATGGATCTGTTGCATGTGTAGTGTGTACAGGACACACTGGTAGATGTTGCAGAGATAAGCAATACAACCCCTTTCGTGTGTGGACAGGTAAGAAGAAGGATCCGACAGGTGTAAGAAGCGGGTCCTACTTACGGAACAGGCATGTGTTATCAGAGAATCAAGGAGAGAGAGAGAGGGAGGGAGAGCTCATCTATGGAGGAAAGACTTTGAAGGGATGTGGTCTTTGAGATGTATTTTGAAGAATGGATAAAATCTTCAGCTGGGGAGGTACAAGTGGGAGGAGAACAGTCCAAGCAGAAGGAAGGGCATGAGTAGAGTTTGGATGTGGGCAAACCACTTGTCTTTAAACATAAAATATATGTGGAGAAGAAGATAGTAGTAAAAGATAGAGCAAAATTGTTAGTTGTGGACAAATAAATACATGCTGAGCCAAATTTAATTTCTATTTAATTTCACAGGTAGTAGCTGGAAATAGAAGCTTGTTAAGCAGGGCAAGTGAATGCCACTGGGATTACACTTGGGAAGGGTTCTTCTGGGTTAGTTCGGGGACAGTGCCCACACAGGAAATACCAGAGCCTGAACTGAGATTGTGACAGAGGGAATAAAAAGTTGGAAAACATATTGGAGAGATCATTGAAAAATACTCCTAGACTTGGCAATTGGTTTCGGAGAAGGAATCGTCAATTTCTGTGCCTGTGTAACTGCAGAAATCATGGTGTCATTGACGTAGGGAGTCGGACGAGGCCAGGTGATGGGGGATCAAGGATTCTCTTTCAGTTGTGTTGTCTTTGGGGGTACTGGAAGGATCTCCACAGGAAATGCCCACAGAACAAAGCAGAAATTGAATTCAGCACTTGGAGAACCAGGGCCAGAGCAGAGATACAGAAGTCATCCATCTACAGAGGAACAGCAATGGGAGTGGATAGAACTGTCAGGAATGCAGGACTGAAGAGCAGAGGCTGAGGACAGAGCCCCAGGGACCACCACCTTGGCCTGGCCCGACCTCCTCCTGCTCTACCCCCCTTCAGGGAAGGTCTGGAAGAGCTGTAGGAGCGGAAAAAAAAAAAAAAAAAAGCAATTTTCCAGGAGGGGTCAAGTCTGACAGATTTCTTCACCTGAAAAATCTTTCAATGAGAGGCTCTGGTAATATGGAAAGACTGCTCATATTTTCCCAAGTTTTGTATATAGAATTTACTCAGATTAAACTGAATGTGTAATTTTAACTCAGGAAAACCACATAGTGACTTCTTCAGAAAAGAATCTCTAATCTGGACTGTCGGCTCTGATTTCCTGCTCACGCCTCCTCGAAAATGTTCAGGCAACTTCTAACCTAGGAGGATTTTAAATTCAGAGAAGCTAAAATGTTGTGAACTACCTTTTATTGTTTATTTTTCCAGGCCCTTCCCTGAATAAACAGGAAATGAATGGTCAGAGTTAACTGGGATATTTGCTGTAGAAATACAGCTTGTTAACTTTAGACGATTTTCTTAAGCTTTACTATTCTCAGAACTCAAATTTTGTTTTCTTCTGGGGTGAGAAAAGAAACACAAGTGATCTAAAAATTAACCTCCTTCTTTCTTTTTTTTTTTTAAGATTTTATTTATTTATTTGACAGACAGAGATCACAAGTAGGCAGAGAGGCAGGCAGAGAGAGAGGAGGAAGCAGGCTCCCTGTGAGCAGAGAACCTGATGCGGGGCTCGATTCCAGGACCCTGGGATCATGACCTGAGCCGAAGGCAGAGGCTTTAACCCACTGAGCCACCCAGGCGCCCCTAACCTCCTTCTTAAATGTGCAGT